>NW_020955445.1:805746-808826 GCF_003031625.1 Empidonax traillii
TAGGTCTGGTTAGCATCTGAGCATTTTGTTTCATGAAGTACAAATATATTAAAAATTTGTTTTGCTTCAGCATGTGTCTTTTTCATTAACAATATGCATTCAAGGTTTACAGAACTGAAACAAAATAGAAAGAAAAAGGTGAAACAAGTTAATGCTTAGAATGGAAAATGAGAGGTTTTTCCAAGTTACCTGTACTTGTAATGTCATGCTGGACAGATGCCTGTCTAACATGAGCACTCAAAAACTGTCAGCAATGGAAAGTTCAAAGAACTGGTCCCTTGGTGAATCAATCTTCTGAGCAGGACATAATTCTAAAAAGTAATCTAAATCTCTCTTGTCACCAATTACTTCTTATCCTTTTCTCATTGATCCGGTGACCAGATTACTCCTTAGTGTCCAAAGCTTCTCACAAATTTGTTGAATGTCATTCTACAGTCCCTCAATTTTCTCTTGAAGAATCAATAAAAAAAATTTTCTTCAGAATTTCCTTAGAATTTGGATTTTTAAACTGCTACTCATTCTCCTTTATCTGCCCTGGACTTCCTCTAAAATTTATGCATATCTATCCAGAAGAGTGGTTCGCAAAACTGGACATAAGATTTCAGCTGAAGTCCTACTAATGAAGTAGAAGTCTATATTCTGCATCCTCTGTATAAAATATACTCTGGTTTGTATGACCCAGATTGATGCAGTGTTGTTGATACTTATTTTCACGGGGTAACCAGATGTCTTTCTGCAGAAGATAAACACTTGTTCTGCAATATCTTGGATTCAGAGGGTTGATTGTTCCTTCTAAGCATGGAACTTGGCACCTGTCCTGACACTGGGCTTCCATATCTTTTCTTTAGACCATTTACACACCTAATCCTGTTGTCCATCAGTTATCTGATGAAGTAATAGAAAATCTATGGTAGGCTAGCAAACTGTTGCCCTGAAAGCAGGCAGGTCCCCTCATTCCTTCAGTGGACTGTGTATTCCTCTTCCAAGAGACAGACATGTACATGCAGAGAATGAGAAACAGCAATAAAAATTGTCTTGCTTCAGCAGAACCTCATTATTCCAAAAGACTACTCCCTTGAAGAGAAGGAAAAGGAGAAATTAAATACAGGAAGACTTTAGGAGCCTGTTATTCTTCAAATGACACAAAAAGAGAAGTTAGAAATCATGTGCGAACAATTCCGCCTCAACTCTCGTAGACTATCTCTGAAAAAATTGTCTCCTTTAATTCATTTCCAGACTGCAGTAAGTCAGATGTGCAGATAGGAGTAGGGTGATTCTGGCAGGGCACTTGGTTTTCATTCTATTCCCATTAATTCAGGAGATGAAATCGCAGACTGCTGGAAGTCAAGGGAGATCTTCAGTAGATTTCAAGAGAACCAAATACACTGAGACCTTGTGGCAGGCAGGCCTGTGCTATGATGATTTCACAAATGGTGCAATCAGTCCCATGACTTAAGCTCAATAGGAAGGACTATTCTGGAGCTCCTGCCTCAGACTGTGCAAGCTTAAAGCCTTGGGCCTGTAAAGATCAAAAATGTATTTCCCTTCTTGGATCAGAGAGCCACTGAGGTGATTGATACTACTGACAAAATTTAATATTCAGCACAGTTTTGTGAAGTTTTGCAGAATGGGGGCATGAAACAAAAGTGAAAGAGTTAAAATGGTCAGGAATAAACACTGTGTGATTAAAGACTTTGTAAGACTTTATGGTATGTTATGTACATGTCCTAAACTATAATGGTCTGTTTCCAGCTCTTAAGAACAGCAGATTGCATTGGGTCCCTTCCTCTGTAGATCAGCAGTACTGTTTACTCTCTTGAATACACAGAGACAGTATCTGTGTCCAACCAGCAGAGTTACGGAAGGCTTTGTCTTCCTTTGTTGTCCTTCATGCATCTCAGAGACGACAAAGAGTTGTCTCACAGCGTATTTTTGGCATGACTGTGTCTCTTTGTCCTATGTGTATCTTTGGGTCTTTTAGTGAGTACTGAAGACAACAACCATGATGACCCTTTTTGAAACTGGGGAAAAAAAAAGTGAGACATTTTGAGCTGAAAAATGTTTTGAACATACTCAGAAGATGGTTAATACTTTAAAAGTTTATACAAAATAAACCTTTAATGTAGGCTTCAGTGAGCAAAATGCTTCAAATACAGACACAGTTTGCAAGTAATTCAAGGGCTAAAATACGTTTATAGAAAGACAAAATTCTTCAAACTGATTGTAGAACATATTTTGTACTTTTAGTATAAGTTTGGCATAGAAAAAAATTAGTCAAGAATGCTAGCATTTTTCAGTAACAATAATTGCTATACCATAATGTTTCTTTTCCTCATACTAAGAAAATATAGGGTTCAATGATAATTAAAAAAAAATAAAAATAAAAGGTACATTTGTCATTCTGCTTTTGCAGTCTCAGGAAGAAAATATGTGTGCAAAATTCAGATCTGTTTGTAAGGTAAATGTGTTTGAAGTTAGTTTTCTTATCATTTATTTTACACAGTTTGATGGCTTAATGTCAAATTAAGCCTATGGAAGTCTCTAATGCTGTGTAACATCTCGCGAGTAATGAACTGTATCACAATTCCTAATGTGGTCCTGACTGATTAAGAATGTTGTCTCCTTCTTGGCAATTTTGAAATGTCTGTTTAGCAAAAGATTCATGGTGTGGTAATATTTATTCTCAGAGAAACATGATAGAGATTAATAGAATTTACTGCATATAGCTGTTCTGGGTTAGATTTCAGGGTGTTTGCTTCAGTTTATGTGTGATTTAAGATCTAGCGTCACTGGACTTGCTAGTCGAAGGGATAGGGTGATGGTATTAAAAGAATAATGGATGACATTTTCTATGCATTTTAGTTTTGTTAGTCCTATGTTCTGTCACAGCAAGCATAGAAAACTGTCTTTATGCTAATGTTGCCCTGTATCAACTAAACTTTAATTGCTGCATTATTCAAAACAGAATTGTCAATTAATTTGTCAAAGTAAAGAAAATTAATTGGCTTATTAATGTTTTTCAACGCAGACTTCTTGTTACTGATGATACAGTAAAATAACTCTTAAGTTACTATTAACAT
>NW_020955445.1:808847-810908 GCF_003031625.1 Empidonax traillii
TAGGTCTGGTTAGCATCTGAGCATTTTGTTTCATGAAGTACAAATATATTAAAAATTTGTTTTGCTTCAGCATGTGTCTTTTTCATTAACAATATGCATTCAAGGTTTACAGAACTGAAACAAAATAGAAAGAAAAAGGTGAAACAAGTTAATGCTTAGAATGGAAAATGAGAGGTTTTTCCAAGTTACTTGTACTTGTAATGTCATGCTGGACAGATGCCTGTCTAACATGAGCACTCAAAAACTGTCAGTAATGGAAAGTTCAAAGAACTGGTCCCTTGGTGAATCAATCTTCTGAGCAGGACGTAATTCTAAAAAGTAATCTAAATCTCTCTTGTCACCAATTACTTCTTATCCTTTTCTCATTGATCCGGTGACCAGATTACTCCTTAGTGTCCAAAGCTTCTCACAAATTTGTTGAATGTCATTCTACAGTCACTCAATTTTCTCTTGAAGAATCAATAAAAAAAATTTTCTTCAGAATTTCCTTAGAATTTGGATTTTTAAACTGCTACTCATTCTCCTTTATCTGCCCTGGACTTCCTCTAAAATTTATGCATATCTATCCAGAAGAGTGGTTCGCAAAACTGGACATAAGATTTCAGCTGAAGTCCTACTAATGAAGTAGAAGTCTATATTCTGCATCCTCTGTATAAAATATACTCTGGTTTGTATGACCCAGATTGATGCAGTGTTGTTGATACTTATTTTCACGGGGTAACCAGATGTCTTTCTGCAGAAGATAAACACTTGTTCTGCAATATCTTGGATTCAGAGGGTTGATTGTTCCTTCTAAGCATGGAACTTGGCACTTGTCCTGACACTGGGCTTCCATATCTTTTCTTTAGACCATTTACACACCTAATCCTGTTGTCCATCAGTTATCTGATGAGGTAATAGAAAATCTATGGTAAGCTAGCAAACTGTTGCCCTGAAAGCAGGCAGGTCCCCTCATTCCTTCAGTGGACTGTGTATTCCTCTTCCAAGAGACAGACATGTACATGCAGAGAATGAGAAACAGCAATAAAAATTGTCTTGCTTCAGCAGAACCTCATTATTCCAAAAGACTACTCTCTTGAAGAGAAGGAAAAGGAGAAATTAGATACAGGAAGACTTTAGGAGCCTGTTATTCTTCAAATGACACAAAAAGAGAAGTTAGAAATCATGTGCGAACAATTCCGCCTCAACTCTCGTAGACTATCTCTGAAAAAATTGTCTCCTTTAATTCATTTCCAGACTACAGCAAGTCAGATGTGCAGATAGGAGTAGGGTGATTCTGGCAGGGCACTTGGTTTTCATTCTATTCCCATTAATTCAGGAGATGAAATCGCAGACTGCTGGAAGCCAAGGGAGATCTTCAGTAGATTTCAAGAGGACCAAATACACTGAGACCTTGTGGCAGGCAGGCCTGTGCTATGATGATTCCACAAATGGCACAATCAGTCCCATGACTTAAGCTCAATAGGAAGGACTATTCTGGAGCTCCTGCCTCAGACTGTGCCAGCTTAAAGCCTTGGGCCTATAAAAAGATCAAAAATGTATTTCCCTTCTTGGATCAGAGAGCCACTGAGGTGATTGATACTACTGACGAAATTTAATATTTACCGCAGTTTTGTGAAGTTTTGCAGAATGGGGGCATGAAACAAAAGTGAAGGAGTTAAAATGGCCAGGAATAAACACTGTGTGATTAAAGACTTTATAAGACTTTATGGTATGTTATGTACATGTCCTAAACTATAATGATCTGTTTCCAGCTCTTAAGAACAGCAGATTGCATTGGGTCCCTTCCTCTGTAGATCAGCAGTACTGTTTACTCACTTGAATACACATAGACACTGGTGGTCTAGAGGGCAAAGGTGCTGCACTGTCACCGCAGAGACCCGGGTTCGATTCCCGGTCGGGGCCACTCCCCGGGCAGATGGAGCTCGTTAGCCCTGTAAGGCAATCCATCTACGTCCTGAGGACCTCGCTGCCACCGTCCAAGCGTGCTTGGCCCCGGCAGATGAACCTCAGGATTAAAGGGTGGGCTCAGTTCCGCGCACACTGTGTCTCACCTAAAAA
>NW_020955445.1:813309-855221 GCF_003031625.1 Empidonax traillii
ACTGTCTTTATGCTAATGTTGCCCTGTATCAACTAAACTTTAATTGCTGCATTATTCAAAACAGAATTGTCAATTAATTTGTCAAAGTAAAGAAAATTAATTGGCTTATTAATGTTTTTCAACGCAGACTTCTTGTTACTGATGATACAGTAAAATAACTCTTAAGTTACTATTAACATAGTAACATAGATGAGGATTTGTCAAATACCAACATGAAAATAAGCAATTTACACTTATCTTTCCAGGAGGAATAATTTTGCTTAAAGACTGTATACTGAATAAAATTGCATATGCAGTTAAACTTTGTGTGTGCTAAGAAATTACTTTTGCAATCTGAGCATTTCTATCCAAAATCTAATAGTTTCCAAGCCCCCCAAATTTCATCTATAGTGTGTTGTAAGAGACTTCACTGTGGCTTCTCTCTATTCCTTACTAGAATTTTCTTCTTTTCAGTTCCCAACTGTCCTGCCACCTCTCCCACCACATCACCAGATTCCTGTGAGATTCTTTGACGATTTCAGTGCAGAACAGTATGCCATTTACACTGCTCTGGGACTGTAGTACGTGCTTCCTAGAGCATGGACAAATTGTGCACTTTCCAGAAGTACTCTGTTTCAGGTTTTATTGTGTTTACAAGCCCATTCAGCAAAGTGCTGGACTTTATCATCATGCAGGGTGTTTGGTTTTTTTCCTCCTGTCTGTGTTTAGAGTCTTGCAAGCTCTTAGTGAGACATGCTGGAACAAAAAGTGATAAATTAAACTGTAAATTCCCAAGACTGAGTGCTCTGCAGGGTTCTGATAAAAACTCCAAACCAGATTAAATACAGATCTAATAAGGAAAATGTTTAAAAAGCTCACTAAAATCAGCTACAATCCTGTGGGACTGGAAAGTGGCAAATGTGTCTCTGTTTTGAAACCACGTGGATGCCATCCAAAAGAGAACAGATCACTAAACCATATCTTGGAACCAGTTAAAATGGCTGAAATAAATAAAAAGGCTTATTATTCCACACCTGCTGGAAAAAACACACATGGTACAGGTGGAGCAAATAGGAGTCAGTGCCTTTGTCTGAATACTAGAACTGGAGCATTGTCATACATTAACTGATGTGAGGATCTCTGAGATTATCAATGTAGTTACTGGAAACTACTATATGTTTAAAGTCTATCAACACATGAAGTATATTAAGAAAAGCGTAAGTAATCTAACCTGTAACTGGGAAGTGCCAGACTGGTGCACACTGCCATAAAGCTGTTTCCAGCATCTTGTGCCTTACCTTTGTTTTACTCCAAATTAATAATAAATTTTCCATGTTGTGGCAGATATGGTAAGATAGAGATATAAACATTCATACTTCAGCATATAATCAAACCCCTTAAATGAAAGAACTTATGGGAAAATAGGTGTCTACGAAACAGTTCTCATGATAATGGAGTCCTCATACTTCCTCTGGAAACATCTGTCATTAACTGCTGATAAAGACAGAATACTGAGCTGAATGGCCCACTGAGCTGATCAAGCATGAACATTTATATATTACTATATTCTGCTGTACTTTGTGATAATTGCAATATGCTTGTGCTCGAGAAAAAATATGACAGTGTGACAGTGATAATAAGAGGTTTCAGTTGTGCTTCTAGTGTTTTATGTATGTGCTTAAGCCCAGAAGTGGTATAAGTCTGATTTTAAAATTTAAGTTAACTTAGGGCTCTCATTTCCTCATTTGGATGCTCATAGCAAGAGAGAACAGTAACTGGGAAATAGCAATATCTCACGTAATGTAATAGCAAGAATAAATTATTCAAATGCTTCTATTTGCTGGACAATCCAAGCATTGTAGGACATTCTCCTGATACTAGTGTAATTTTTTCCTATTTATGGTAGGCAGCCTAAATCAGAGAGTGAAGTGTACCTGTGTCTCATCTTCATAAGACATAATTTTTGATATTGTAATGAGTACTGCTGGAACAGAGAATAAAAAACTGATTTCAGAAGTCCCTTGTCATTATTTTTCATTAGCTGCATTTCTACATAAAATCATTAAAATGGTTCATCACTGGGAAATGGGCTCTCTTTTTCTGAAACAGAATATTGTAATAATAAAAGGCATATCAATTGTGTTAGAAGTTAACAACCAATTTGCCAGATGTCTGCAATGATAACACTTCATGAACAGGGAGTTCATCTCAGTGGTGTGATACCAATATTAGTATTAATATCATCTTTAGAATGATGAGTAATTTGTATCTATTAGTCAAAAGGAAGATATGTATTTTCTGAATTACTATTATCAGGCACAACTTTACTTCTAAATTATGTTGTTTGATCTAAAACTGTAGAGAGCTTTTGAGGAACATAATTGAGTAGATATTTAGTCTGATATATAAGTACCTTCTATACTGTTAAACTTACAGGTTTCACTCAGATATTATTAGTATTTTCATACAAGGCTACAGAAGGACAAAGAGACATAACAGAAAAAGGTAGCCACAGAAGTATATCAGCAACATATCCAGTGAGAGCTCAGGATATGATATGAAAAACACACAACTGATTCTAAAAATGGTAAATTACATGTTTCCCATAACAATCCCCAAATAGCCTGCATCTTGGATTGTAATAAGTGTATTATAAGGGAGGAAAAAGCAAGATAGAACTAGGGGGAATGGTTTTAAAATAAAAGAAGAGAGATTTAGATTAGATGTTTGGTAGAAGTTCTTTACTCAAGAGGGTGGTGAGCCACTGGAACAGATTGCCCAGAGAACTTGTGGATGCCCGCTCCCTGGAAGTGTTCAAGATTGACTTGGATGGGGCCCTGAGCAACAAGCTGTGGTGGGTGTCATCCTTGCCCATGGCAAGGGCAGGTGTTGGAAGTAGATAATTTTTAAGGTCCCTTCCAACCATTTCCAATCATTCTACGATTCTATGATTCTATGATACGCATAATAGGCATAATAAAAAGAGTGGTTATTCAATATAACAGATACTGGATGTGTTTTGGAAACAGTGCAAGCTGTCAGGCAATCCAGTGAGGATACAAGCAAACTCAGTGAGATGGCAGAAGTAGCTAATGGTGCAAGTGGGATTCTGGGATAGCCCAGGTCAAAGTAGTTGGGGTGTTGTGCATTCCATAAGTCTGGAAATCTATATCCTAAAGCATGTAACTGCATCTCAGAGGAAGAACATTGAGTTAATTAGAAAGGAAACAAAAGTGATCCTTTTTTAATGGAAGCATTACTGAACTGCATCATGGGACATTTCATTTGGTCCTCTTCAGTGAAAAGAGACATAGAGAAAATAAAGACTTTTGAAAGCTAATGGTCAGGATGGATGGAAACAATTAGGAGCCTCTTAAACAGAAATGTTACCTGTAGCCTTTCCCTTTGTATTATAGGTTCCATGCATCAGGCAATGGGGGAGTGATTTCACTCTAAAGCATGCTTTTCATGATTCCTCTTCATGTTGCACCAGTTTTCTCAGTATAGAGCTCTCACTGGTTCTCCCACTATAGATATGTTCATCCTTTGATGTCAGCATGAGAAAAGAAATGCCAGTAAAAGATGGAAAATGAAGTTATGCACCTTGCATTTTCTAACACATCTGAGGACATCCAGGGAATGTGAAATTAAATTGAATGTTCCTGCTCTGTTGGATGGATGACAGGATATAAGTAAGTAATAGGTACTTCCTCTGCAAAATGGTGCCAGAGCAATGTGCCAAAGCAGACCACATGCCATAGGTGATGTTCCTTTTCTCCCATTTAATGTAGGATAGAATATACTTATTTGGTTCACCCCAGAAGAAACACAGCCTATGTTGCATTCTAAATAAATCACGTTACCCAGAAATAACTGCAAAACGATGCTTGCGGACTTTCCGCCAGAGAGATTAGAGTGGTTAACATCTGAAGAGGAAGATTTGGAAGCATACCTGTAGAGTTGTGCTGGTCACAGAACTGCTGGATGCTGGTCAAGATTCCTGCAACATTAGAAAATAAGAGTATGTGACCATCACTTGCCATATGACTGTAACCTAGGACAAATATAAATTCATAGCAGTTCTCCCAATGATTTTCATCCTTCCTTTTACATTTCCCTTGGCATTTCTCAGAGCATCTCCCTTTTTCTGTAGTGTTTAACACAGAACTGCTGAGGCTTGAATCTATCTACATCTCTTCTCTTTCAGATGGAAAAAGCCTGAAGCTTTTCTTCTCCTCAAGGGGATTATGAAGGCCTGAAGTATTTCCGTGGAAGTCTGCTTATTGCACAGGCCATTGCCTTTTCCCTCCAGGTAGCCTAGAGGAAACCTGCATGTACCTCAACATCCTGCAAATAAAGGAGTGTTCATACTCTTCAGCCATTACTGGAGATCACATTAGTGAACACAGAGGGGCAAAGAAACAAGAGCACTTGAGGGAGGAAAAAAGAAATATCACAACAAAACCCCTCACCAGAAATAAAAATGGGTCCTGTCCTTAGAGACAGAAAAAGAAAAGCTTTTCCTGTGAGATGTTTCTGCCTTTAATCCTTATCTCTTGGGTTGGTTGGGTTTGTTTTCGGTTTTGTTTTTTTTTTTCTTTCTCTCCCATGCCAAATAGATCTAGTAGGTTAGTTGCAGATTACACTGGCTGTATGTTTCTTGCCCTACCAAGCTGCCACCGCTGTTATAATGGCCCACAGGTGAATAAGCTTCATTCTAATTTGTTTGCTAGATGCAGCATCCTCTGAGGAAACAATTTTGAGATTGCATGCATTTTGTAAAGCCAGTGGATTGACTTCAGATGACAGCTCCTGGGTGAACTGATTGCCTACAAGTGAGATGAGCAAAAGGGTCCAGCTCTCTGCCCTTTGGCTCTTTTCTAAATATTTCTCTACTGATATGGAAGAGTTAGAAACTTAGAAGAAAACTTAAAAAACTTAGAAAAAATCTTAGAAAAAAGTACATGCTCTTGATTCATAGGGGGTAACACTCATAAACCTAATATCCAACAAAGAGCACAATTGTGAAGATCAGCAGGGAAAAAATACAAAAGTCAGTATGAAAACAAAGAAGGCTTGATTTTACAGGTTTTACTTTTGTTAGGGGACATTCACACAGTAATGCAGTTGACTTTGTATTGGACACAAAACATGGTTCATTTTTCAGAAAGAATTTGAAGCAGGGTGCTCAGAATGGTGTCTGCTCAGCTTTTGAATATCTCCATGGCTAGAGACTTCACAATCTCTATGGGATATCTGTGCCAGTGTTCAAGCACCATATGAATGAGAGTTTTGTATTATATTTGATTAAATTTCCCCTATTTCCGCTTATGGCCATTGCTTATTGTGCTGTCCCTGGGCATCAGTGGGAAGAGTGTGGCTGTGTACTATTTACTCACCTCCATCAGGGATTATACACGTTCATTTGATCCCCTTGAGCCTTCTTTTCTCCGGGCTAAACAATGCTAGTTTCCTCATAGAGAGATAATTCCATCTCTTAATCATCCTGAAGGCCCTTGACTGGTTTCCTTCCAGTAGCTCCATTTTTCTCATGTACTAGGGAGCTCAGATCTGGACCTGGTATTCCAGATGTATCTCACCAGGGTTGACAAGAGTAGAAGGATCACCTCCCTCAATCTGCTGACAGAGTCTGAGTCCAGGAGGCTGTTTGCCTTTGACACTAAGGCATACTCACAGTCAGCTGGGTGTCCACCAGGAGTCCCAGAGCTTTTTGTTCAAAGTAGCTTTCAAGCCTTGCTGTCCCCAGCCTGTTTTGGTACCTGGAATTATTCCTGTTCAGGAGCAGGGCTTTGCAATTCTCCTTGATGAATTTCATGAGGTTTCTGTCAGCCCATTTCTTTAGCCTTTAGAGGTCCCTCTGGATGGCAGCATAATCCTTTGGTGTATTAGTCAGTCTTCCCAGTTTCATATCACCTGAAAATTTGCTGAGGGTGTACTCCATCCCATCATCCAGGTGATTAATGAAGATGCTGAAAGGAATTTACACCCATTTTGACTCCTGTGGTACGTTTTGTGTGAAGGAGATCAACTTAAAATCTGTAGAATCTTTAGCTAAGCTGATTTAAACATAGAGATTTGTCTCATAGAATACTGTAAGATTATAAAAATAATTATTGTTCTGTTCAATATCAGAATTTCAATGTTCAATACTGTGCCTTTTACTGGAGGAATACCTCGGGCAAAAATTCTGGCCAGCTCTATTCTTCAGCAGTATGGAAGATGGAAAAAGAATAGCAATATGAGGTTTTACAATCACACAGTTATTTTAAAAATGATTTTATCTGAAGATTTTCTGAAATTGTTCATGTCAGTTTAAAGTAAAGAGCTATAGATAAAGAATAAAGAACTTTCAAGCAGGGAGTCAAAGTGACAGTCTGAATAACTCAATTTTTTTTCTAAAAATATTTGCAGAATTGATTTTTATTTGAGTCAAGAAGGAAAACAGATGTCAAAAAACTCAGAAGTTGTGAAATGAGTTTTGGCCAGTTCTATACCAAGAAAAGAAATTTTGAAAAAGTTCCTGGATTAAAAACCACCAATAAATGTTTGTGGCTACTGCTTTTTGCAAAAGCGGTCACTTTATATAGGCTTGTAGTAAAGTACTGAGATTTAAGAGAAAACTAGTGATGCAAACAAAACTGTCTTTAACTGAAGAGTCCCAGTTTATTGAAAGGGTCATTTCAATTTTAGGTTACTCCTATTTTGTGACAATCACTATGTCTTTATTCAAAATTGAACACTCCAACAAGTCAAGTCTCATTTTTATGGCTCCATGTAGATATATTGAAAAATTGTTGGTATAAGCAATTGTAAGAGAGAACCACCCAAACAAACCCTGTTTTGTTTCTGCTCTGAAGACATCATTTAGTCATAATTTGTGGTAATCATTTTTTACATTTAGGGCCAATTTTTGGAAGATACTTGACTTGTAGAAGCTAGTGCTCAACAGTTACCATCAATCAGCAGGTTAAAATAAATTGTCAGAAGCAGGGGTGTGATTAGAGTGGCACTATTTTAGAACTGGTGATAGATGAGGATTGTCGTATCTAAGCCACTTAGATATATCCAGATATTTTGGATGTGCCAAGTACACACTGTATGTTTGGCAAGACCAATTTTTGAAATTGCATCTAGTTGTGGCATTATAGATCAGTCATGAAGGAGCAGCCAAAGTGTGATTTCACCTTGGGGCTACTTTTGACTGATACATTTAAAAACTAAGGACTGAATTTTCCACCATCCAATAAAATTTCCAGGAAATGTGTTAAACTGTTGGCAATGGACTTGTCTTACTTAGCCATACAGTAGTCACAATATATCCAGTAGTAGTGCAGTTTCTCTCTCATTGCATTGTCAATTTCTCAGAATTTTAGCAAACAACCTGTAAGTTTGTCTGTTCTGACCCTTAGGAACCTTGATGGTAAAACATTGCAATGTTTCCAAATAAATAGGCTTTTAGCCCTAGTTTTGCAACAATTTTGTGGTGTATATTTTGCATAAGTCAAGGAATAGAACTTTTAATTTTAGTAAAGATTTGCAGCATTCAGTTTGTAGTTTTTTCTGTAAGAAACATTAATTTAGTTCAGCTGTATGTTTATCAAAGGCACCATATTTAGAAACACATTTGCAGAGATAAGAGTCAATATTTTCCTCCTAGTGGCATCTATTCCATCCATGTGAGGAAACAGTGTAACATTTCACAGCTGAAGGAGAAGCAATACGACCTGATAGAAAATAAGCAACTTAATGTGCTGTGCAGTACAATTTTCATTGTTAAGTGTGAAACATTGTATGATCTAAGAGAATGTTGAGGGAAATGTGAGTAATGTCAAAATGAATGGGACCTAAGACTTTGAAAGACAAATGCCTCACTATATTCAAAATTAAATATTCAAATCAAAGTAACTCAATGGGAGTAATATTGGGAGTCATGAGATTTTTCTTTCTTTCTTTTTTTTTTTCCCCCCCCCCCGAGGGAATTTCAAGCTTTCTTTTTTTTTTTGGTTTTTTTGAAGCCTTCTCAGGATCACTGCTCACCTTCAATAGAAAAAAAAAGAGGAGTGATGAGCGAGCTCTAAAATCTCTAATAACAAGGTAGTTAGCTGTGAACCTATCTACAAAAATTTTTGGTTTTGGTGGTGGGACACATTCAGCACATCACTTTATCTTTTATTTGTGGTATAGATGGCTCATGGAAGCAATGACCGCAGTAGTACTGACAACTGAAAAAGATAGATTAAAAAAAATAAAAAGGATCTATGCCTCAGCTCCTGAAGAATATTCAGGATTTTTATTGTGTGGATCACCATCTTTTAGGATTTGACTCAGAGGTACAGATTTCTTTCATAGTAAACCCCACATAACTTTTGGATGCTAAAAGCTTTTGGCTAATGCTGACCTAAGGGGAGATAAACTTTGGGGAAGAACATGTCTCTCCAGGTACGCTTTCTTGACAGAAGGTAATTTGTTTTCCCAAACAGAAAAGAATTTAGAGGTGGAAATAAGATGAAAACACATGACTCCCCCAGACACTCAGCAGAAGCCCTTTGTAGCTTTGAAAAGCAGCTCAGACAAAATTAACTATGTCTAAGGTACCTTAGAGGAGATGTCCATAATTTAACCCCTGAAACGTTTATGTATAATTTTTCACAGCTTAGCAGTTCCAGTTGTGCAAACAACCTGTGCATAAATAAATCATCTGGCTATGTCCCTAGGGAGTGGAGTAGAAAATGGCAAGTAGGCTTTCAAGGGCAGCATTCACGGGTGGTGAAACTGACCCTCTTTGTTTAAACAGCCTCTGAACTCTTCAAACTCAGTAATGGTAATTAGATAGTTGTTATTTGTCCAAGAAGAGTGAACAGTTATAATTGTGGGGTTGTTTTCTCAGTTTCTTTCCTATATAATAATTTTGTCAACTCTGTGGGGAAATGTTTTTTTGCAGACTTGAAAACAGCGTTACAGATGAAAGCATCTTGCATTTATTCCTTTGGTGACAGTAAGAAAAAGGTGGCTTGCTTCCAAACAATTTGCCACATATAGAACGTTTCATTTGTCCTGTTTTTTTCTTCTCCTCCTCTTCTTTTTGTAATCACAGCACTTGGTCCCTGCAGACTTCTTACCTAATGCTGTTGGGTGATCTTTGTCAGGAATGATAAGATTCTGTGAACAAGACTTTTGTACAAAAGCTTAGGCATGCTTTTCTAAAAATACTGTTTACTTTTTAGATATCTTACATTCACTGTTGAATCATTTGTGGACTGATTCTTAGGAATTCATGGTCCCCAAACCACTGATGAACAATTTTAATCTTTCTCTCAGAAAAAATTGTGCTCGGTGGCACAGATTAGCTGTGTAAATTTAGCCATATGTGAGGTTATGTAAAGTGAGGCATGGGCATATGTTTGCAGGACTGGAGCTCTGGTTTGTGCTAGAGGCACGATAGGAATAAGATTCAAAATCTGGACAGTTATAATTACACAAAAATCCAGGGTTTATTAGGGTAAAGGATGTCTTTTTCTTTTAGTCATGTATGTGAGACATATCTTAAGTGTAGTAAACTAAAATTGGGAAAAGTGATGATCTTTCCATTTTGAAATAAACTTTAGGTCATACTAATTAAGAACAAAAACCAACATGCCTGTGTGTGTCAGTATAAACCAACCGTCTAAGATGAGCATCACTAAAAAACTTCCTTTTTCTTGCAAAATAAAGTGATAATTCCTTGTGTTTTTTTTTTTTTCCTTATTATTATGTTATAAATATCCTGTCAAAATCATAAGCAAATATAGTCTTCCTTAAATTTCTTCACCCGTACTTTTTTCCTACAAGTTCTGCAGTGGTGCTCTGGCATCGGTCCTGTGCCAGGCAGGCAAGCGGCAGGTGAGTGGCCGTGGTGTGGGGGGCAGCCCATCAGGCTGTTTCAATCCTGGCACGGCACGGTGAGGCAGTGGCTGCCAGTTTTTGCTCCTGGTGAGGCAGGAACAGTTACCAGTGGCAGAACAACTCTGACCTGTGGCAAACCCATGTGTGGCACTCCCTTGTGCCGAGTGGGCAGAGTGGCCCCTTTAGATGACTCTTCTTTGCTATAGCTCCCTCCCCTGGCCTTTAACCATAACATGAGAACAAAACAAATGTTTTACTTTTTGGTTTTGGTATGTGGATTAGGCTTTTTTCCCTCTATTTACCTTCCTCACTTTACCAGAACTGCAGATGTTGGGGGGGATTAGTTTTTACACCGTTGTGGTTGTTTTGGTAGAGTTGGAGGAGAATGAAGAAAAGCATTTTCCCCCCACAAATAACCTTTCCATAGTACAAACAGCACGGTACAGTCAAGCTAAGTCATGACTCACAGGACTGTCTCTCCTAATAGTTTTATTGGGGCAAAGCATGTTATTTCAGGCTCAAACCTGTTGATGTTTGGAAAATCTAAAGTTGCTAGATTGAGGACTTGTCAGTGTCATACTTGACGTGTTTCCAGAAAGTGATTATTCCTGTCTTTCATAAGAAATTTCCATTGGCAAAAGTACTTAGAGTGGAACTGGATTCAAGAGTGGAGCCAGAGTACTTGTAATTGAAAAGCTGCACTTAGAACCCTGTGGGTTTAAAGGGTGGAAGAGTTCAGCATGGTCTTCTTTTGATTTACAATCTACTTGGGAAAGCAGAAAAGACAAAAGAGAAACAATGAAATTAAGGTGACACCAACTAGAGAATGAAAAGGAGGAAAATGGAGTACTTAAAAATGTGCATATCACAACAACTTTGTTGTTCCTAGTTCATCTTTTTCCCACTGTTGTGACCCTCTGTAGTATACAGTAAAACTTATTGCAGACACGTCTCATCGCTAATAATAAATTGGGTTCGGTTAATAAATGGATTCCAACCCGATACCAAAATCCATCTGTACGTCAAAGCATCAAGCATAAGGCACTTGATATAGCTTGCAGTGGACTGGATCTCTGAGATGGCAGACAAACATTTTCCATGTGAGGTAGTTTCCCAGTAGTACGATTTGGCAGCTGTTAATGCATAATATGGCCATATGTTGTGTCTCACTGAATCAGTTGGAATGCAACATGCAGCAATCATAGTTTTACATTATCGAGGTGCAATATAGATAAAATTGCTACCAGCTTACACTTAAGCATGAAGTATAGATATGCCAAGTTGGGTCAAACTGTGAGAGACAGAATAGACATTCACCAGCTTCAAAGATTTGAGATTTTAATGTCTTGTATATTTCTTCTCCTGAGAAGCTCTGTTCTGTAAACTCTAATTTCAAATGCATCAAAGATCCTAGGTATGAGAACAATCTTTCAAATGTATTCCTGAAACAAGGAAAAAAATAAATTGTTTTGGCCCAATAGGTTGCTCCTCTGTTGATTAATCAGTACAGTTTGACTGGAGCTGGCAGAATGACTCAGATTTCCCTGACATACATAAGCAAGGTGTTTGCTATAATTGCTCATGATTGAGTCATTTTAGAGATGCCTCCTTATCCTTAGAATTGCTTCCCTATATAGGTTTGATTGGCATTGACTTCTCACTGGTTGCAGCTGTTCTTAGAAATTCCTGTATTATACAGTGGACACAAAAGAGTCCTTACTATGGATTCTTCTGCCACCTTTATCTTCTCCTGTTCTGCTGCAATGTATATTTCCTTAAGAAGAAAAACCACAATGGAACATTTAACTGGATTTAAATAGATCATCATAACAATCATGCATCTCAGCTGAACAACTGAATTTGCTGTCTTATTGCCTTCTTCATATATTTTATTTAGCCTTTCCATTATCTTTACCTGCCCATCTGTTACCACTAGGGCAAAATCACCATGAAAATCAATGTTACCATTATTTTATTTGACTTTAAGTGGTCAGCATTTCACTTTTGAGATTAAAGTGAAATACCTGCAAAGACCTTTAATTTATGAGTTAATTTGCTTACATAAGTAATCTCATTGAGTTCAAAAGAAGCAAACTCTGTCATCAATCATTCAATTTTAAACTAAAGACTAGATATAACAAAGATTTTTTTTTTTTTTTTCAGTGAGGGTGGTAAAACATTGCAACCGTTTGTCCACAAACATGGTAGATGTACCATCCCTGGAAACATTTAAGGTCAGGCTTGGTGGGACTCTGAGCACCTTGATCTAGTTGAAGATATCCCTGCTCATTGCAGGGGAGTTTAGATAGCCTTTAGAGGTAGCCTCCAACCCATTTTATGATTCCATGATTCTATGATCTGAATTTATCTCCATGCATGAAATTTTGCAGATAGTATGCAAGAGCTTGTGTGCTACTTCTGGGCATGGCTAGACTTTCTATCAAGTGTTTAATGCATTGTTAAGAATGTGCACTAATTCAGTAATAACAGTCGTCATAACACATAAGAGATTTAAGGAGTACACAGTGGAGAGAACTGAGCTGCATAGTTGAGACGCAATTTTTCTGTCTCTGTGCAAAGGCAGCTCACCTGAAGCGTTTGAAAAAATGCATGTGTATCTGCCTATGATGTAAAGTATCTTCTGCTCAGAAACTAACCTGACCAAGGGACCCCAAAAATGCCAAAAGCTTATGAATGTCCCTGAAATGTCAATTTTGTGTTTGCACATTTCTTTTTCCCTATCCTCTATTAAGCACCTGAGCCATAAGAAATACATGCTGATCGTAAAGAATAAAACCAACAAACAAAAATAAAAAATGGAACCTTGTGCTACAGAGGGCAGAATTATATGCAGCACTCACTCTGAAATCTGGACAAGTAAGAGTGCATGATGAAGGATTACCATAGGGTAGATTTACTTCCTTACTACCAATTTTGTCACCGCTCTGAAATACTATTGCTGTGTTGATATAAAAACTGCAGCCATGTAGCATGCAGCATCTGAACTACTGCGCCTCTGGATTAGTGGCATACCAATCAACAATCTAGTTACTGTTTTTCAATGTATTAAACAAACCAAAGGGGAATTTTAACATACTCATTTCAATAAAAGGTCAGGTCCTTAGTCGATGTATAAATTTGATGAAGTTGTTCTGGCATACGTTATCTAAGGCTTCAGATCATTATTTCTAAAATATCAGAGAAGAGCTTCAGCTAGTGTAAATCAACACAGCTCCACTGACTTCATCAGAACCACTCCAGTTTTTGTTGGCTGAGGATATTGGTCTTTATGTAAATACAGAGTAATTGATTTATTTCTGATTCCTCTGGTTTTCCATATGGAATTAAAATGTTTTAACCTAAGTCTGTTCTGTTACAAAGGTAGAACAGCAGAGAGTGATTAATCAGACCCCAATCGCACAAGGGGAGTCTGACCAGCTTGTCAGAGAAAGTCCTCTCTTGTATGAGTGCTCATTATGGTATGTTCCCTATGGCTATGCTGAGAATGAAATGTTCTGTGACATCAGCACACTCTGAACATGAAGTGACTTGATTGAGAGCTTTTCTGCTGCATTCCCACTGGACTGTGCTGAGGACACCCAGGAGGAAACTCCAAAAGAAGGCTACTAGTGCTGAGACACTGCTTTGCACTAGGGGTATTTGCAGAGGCACTGTGACAACAAAGTGTGGATAAAACCACACTTCCCTCTGTGTACAGCCCACTTCTCCCTTACTGAGCCATTTCCCTCCTCATCCACTGCTGGCATTGCAAGACAGGCTGAAAGGCTGCAGACACATCTTCCCATAGCCTTGCTGATCTGGAGCTGCCAGTTGAAGCTGCGCTGTCACTGACAACCAGAATCACAGCAGCTTTCGAGAGACTTAAATTGATAACGATCAGAAACCAGCTCGTGATAAGGAGTTACAAGGTGAGGCTTGTGTCACTCCTGTGACCCATCTGTGTTTGTACGATGTGAGATGAACTGCAGCTCAGCTCAGCCAAATGAAAGACATGACTTAGATAGTAATGCTGCTGTGGCTTATTTAGACAAGGCAGTTTTATTTCTTTTAATTGATTTTTTAAGGTATATTTCGTAAATGGAAAAAAAGGCCTTCTGTAGAGTATTAATATTGTTTACCTTATGACCTGTGATGTTTGTTCCTTTAATCTGTATTCAAAATTACTCCTCTCTATTGATTAAGGGCCCCATCTGTCAGTCACTCTGCTCTGAAAATCCAATTGATTTCAAAGGGATTTGGTGAAGCAGAGTGATAGATCTAAAAACCAATTTTGGCAAAAGTTAGATAAAGTTGAATGTTGTGATTTCCGGTAGAAATTATGTGATTATTATGGTTCTGACTGAATAAAAGAAAGTATGAAATTAAACTGACAATGAAAATAGGGGAATAATATCTATCTCTGACCATGTAACTAAAGCAAAGATTCCTTTACAGCCACCTGTTAGGGTATATGTACTTGGTCTAGGAACATACTTTGCCATAGGAGCCTTAGGCTGAATATTTGATCTCCTAACTCAGGGTGACAGCGCAGGAAACCTGTGAGTGTGCAAAGACCTCACAGTTCAATGCACTTGCTTAGCTCTTTTTCTCCTTCCTTGGATTAGAAGATTTATTACAAGAATATTTTATTGTTGCCCCATTTTTTTTTAAGTTAACACAACAGACTGAAAAACAGTTGTCATGGAACAATCTCCTCAAAATTTTATTAACAAAAAGACCATTACAGAAGAACACCTCACAGGTACAATTTCAATACATCTCACTATGGAGTAATTAAATTTTTCTACCACAGCAACTTTTTAATTTGAGTTCTTTTTTTCCTCCCAACAAAATCATCTTGGCTTATATATACATTCGTCCTGAGAGTTCCTCTCATATTTACCATTATTGTGCCAAGGGATAAGAGAGTGTCTTATAGAGAAATGCATCTGGCATTTATCTGCATTAGGTTGCTTTTTTAGCTAGTGGTAATGCAATGACATGCCTGTTAAAGAGATGATGAATGCAATGTAATGTGTTTGAACATTCATTTTTTTGTATGCAACCTAATTAACAAACCCAGTGTACTTCTATTCGAATACTTTGGACAGATAACACCAGTCACAAATGTTAAATATCTGTTTTGCTTTTCTTTGCTTACTCATGCATTTATTCAACACTTGCTATAGCAGTTTATCTAAAATTAGGTCTGAAGTAATTTAGGCAGGCATACCTTATGTGAGAGATTCTCCAAAAGACTTTAAGTCATAGTGACAGCCATTAGAAGTTGCTTAAAGGGAAAACATTTCTAAACAATTTTAGGCCTAACAATGGAAATTTTTTTAAAGATTAAAAACCCCCACTTTGTGTATGGATGTTTGAGCGGTCCTTACTTTCAGGAAATTACAGAGTATAAAAGCTGAAGGCCCTGTATATCTCCTGTTTTGTATAAAGTACCCTTACTTGCACTTTAGCTAAAACTGAACCTGTCAGCAGATAATTTAAGCTATTTGGAGTTTCCAGACTCTTCACCTGTTCAACTCTGAGTTCAGCACTACTCAGAAATAATTCAGTAGCTAAGGACATGATGCACAGCTTCCTCTGTGCTTAGCTTTTAGCTTTAAAAACATCAGATTTTTCAGTAGTCCTATGTACACTGGGAAAGGTGGGCTTCTCTGAGGTGACCTTAAGGACCTCTCTTAGCAAGTATTGGTTGAAGGTCCATGAATTCTGAAGATGAAAATTAGAGGTTTCAGTCTCTGTTTCAGCATCAAAGTGCTCAGAGCCAGAAGCTCAGGACTTTGTCTAGGGCAACTGAACAAATAAAAATTTTTACATTTTCTCTTACATCAGCCTTTCTTTCTGTTTTGTCCATTCATGTCACTTTTTCTCTGCCTGCCCTCATCTGCAGAAGGTGGTATGAAGACAAAATTCCTGGGGATTATTGGCTGCAAATTTTGCATGCTGGCAGAATTTTATAGTTGTGGTGCATCCCTCCAGTTCCATTTTGATGCATTTCTGCTCTATGTATTTTTTGCATATATTTTGAGTTTCTTGAATTCTTTTATTGCAGTTACATTAAAATAATTCTAATTAATTTTAAATTTATTTTATTTTATATTCATTGTTTAAAAATTACTACACTGCAGACAATCAGGAAAAAGGTAGTACTTACTACAGAGGAAAGAAATGTATACATATAATATGCATACAATATAAAAATAATATATAATACAATACCTACCTGTGTATTGTCTTGGGTTGGTATCTTATGTCTTTAACATCTCTTTGAGGTTCTACATGTATTGCAGTCTGTACAGAGCTGTTGTCAGTCCCTTGAGTTGCTCTGCTTAGAACTTCCCTGTGGTAAAACATAGTCCTCATGCTACCCTTTTGTCTGAACTTCTTCACTTTGGCTCCGTTCTTCATGGTGAAGAACATCAGACCCTGGTGTCTAACTATTTTAACAAGGAGGGGAAGCTTCATGGGAAAAAGGTCGACTTTTTAGATGTTTGAGTTAATATTGTCAGATGGCTATATCATGACACATTTAATCTGTTTGACCTCTCTGTTTGCTGTTTTAATTATGCCTAAAAGGAATTCACTATAATCCTACTCTTAAGAGCACTGATGCAAATTTTCCTCTCATTTTATAAATAACATAAGGCCATTGAGAATTTAGATTCAAGAGCTACTGTCCTATAACTTACCAAGATCCAGCACAGAACAAGCTGGTAGAGCAGACTTTTAGAAATCCTTCAAATAATTTTGATAGGGTTTTTGCCATTTGACTGTGTCTGTCGTGGACCTGAAAAAGTGTATGTAAGATAATAAACCTTCTCAAAGTGTTGAAACTTGTTTCTTATGTGTCCTTACTGTGGCTCGTGTCATATCTTGCAAATATTGATTTGTACATGAAATCAAATTTGTAATGGCTGTGCTTTTTATTCTTTATTCTTCTGCTAAGTGGGAATCATAATCCAAAATCAATATGTATTTTCCAGTGCATAGAAAAATGTCTATTTGAACTGTGGATGATTTATAAAGTTTCTTTATTCTTATATGCAATGTGTATAACATTTTTTGAAAGTGTCAGTATTATGTTAGCATTTTATTTATATAACTTCTCAACTTACCAAGAACATACTTTTTTCCTTTGCATAATGCATCAGAGCCTACCTGAAAGCACAAATAAAGTAAGTGGGACCTCAAAAAATCTGCCTAGCTCTTACTTCTTATTAGGTGATAATGGCACGTGCTAGGAAAATAAACCAAGTACAAATAATTGTTATAGGGAAGCCTTATTTGGAACCTCGGAACATCTGCTCACCTTTAATGTTGTAGGTGTGCATGGGGAATAAACTGAGAAACACAGAGGTGTTCTTAAGAACTCTGCATCTGTGTAATATGTTTAGGGCGGGAGATCAGAAGGTAAGAGAAAACCATGTAGAAACAGCTAGCTGGCTTTAAATACATAAAAATTCAAAGGTATTTGTCCTGCGATGACAGACTGGCAAAGCCTTTGGAAAATTAGCCTGATCTAATTTAGAAAACAGTCAAGAGGTAAGGCTTCTTGATAAGGAAGACCAGCACATGGCAGAGGGCTGAGCCCATAGTGAAGCACTGTGTGAAATCCAGGACACCAGCTAGGGCTTGGGCACTTTGTCCAGCTGTGAGGAGTTCTGCTGCCTCAAGGCCACTGCGACGCTCAAGCTGGAGCCAAAGTGGTTGTTGGTGGGGGTGTATAAGTGCAGCATATGCATGAATGTGGTGTATTGTTGAACAGAAATTGCTACCCACCACTGTACTCATCCTGGTTAGTAAATAAATTTTAAATTGTATAGGATGGAGTGCTGTGGCTTTGTTCTTCTGGCTACCCTATCCCTAAATTTTGCTATAACACCTTTACTGTTCTGTAGTTTCACTTAGTCCTACTTTGTTTTTATTTTTCTTATTCTCAGCCTTCTGCCTCTGGACTGTAATCCCTATTAGTGAGATTTAGGGTCTGATACAGTTTCAGCCCTGCAATGTGTGCTAAATCTCCTGCAACAATTCAAACTCTGTCTTTCAAGATTTTGTTTTTGCTTTTCCCTCAGTAGGAAGCATTCATCTTGTGACTTACCTGAATGTTTCTTATCCTCACCTGTGAATAAGACTATGTTTTAACTTTCAAATATTTTCTGTATTTTTAGATGTCACATTAACTTATCCATGAGCAATGGAAGCATATGGAATGAGGAATTATTTCATTTTCAGAATAGTCAAAGGATCTTGTTGAAACATGCACTATTTTCACAAATTATTATTCTTTTTTAAAAGTGCCTTTTTTTTTTCTTTAGGAAGTTTCAGATTTTTTATGCCAAATTTTAGTTTCCCTTGAATATAGTGGTTTTCCTGAAAGGCTGAGCACCACTAAAGTCTGAACTTTATTTGATTATGCTTATTGATCTCTTATTCTGATTACAGTTTGTGTTGACATCTTTTTAGTTTTATTTGCTCTGGTCACATCTATGGTCTGAGACATACTGGCAAGAAATTTCCCTGCCCGCCCCCGATATTATAAGCTAATGTTTCTTATTCAACCTACCATCATCATATTCTTTTTCTAAACTTAATCTGTTATGCAAATCCAATGCTCTTCTTTTTCTTAGTTGTGTATTTCTTAGAGGTTTTGACAGGTTTCTGATACCTGTTACATTCTAATCTGAGGTTAAGGATTTCAGAACAGTCTATTTGTTTTAACACTTGCAAATAAGTACTACATGAATCCACTTCTTGAATTACAATGCTTGTTAAATTTCAGTAACATAGTATGTTAACTAGCTTGCTCTTTCTCATTCAGCTGTTGATTCTTAAATTACATCTCATATTCTGCAGTGTTAAAATGAGAAAACCTGTCTTATTCCATTTTTCTTGTGAGTGTTTCCCCTTGGCTTCATAAAGACACAATTATCTTGCTTGAACCTTTTCAGTCATCTGTTGTACTACTGGAGAGCTTCAGCCTCTTAAGATTTTAAAATTCGTGTTCCACATTGTCCAATTATTCCTCTTCTATTGCAATATTTCTCTAGTCTTTTTTTTAAAAAAAAAAAAAACCACAACAAAAACTATACTCCTGATACCATGCTGTAATTATAGACAGTGACTGGAGAAAACTCTGTCTTAGAGATTATATAATCTCTAAGATTATATAATTTAAATAAGACTCTGATGAGTTTTTAATGGAAGAATTCTTCTAAATGGATCTCGGTAAAATATTATGTGTCCCAAAACTACCAAAGATTTCTCCAACATCTAGGTCTCATTTAATAACTTGGGTTAATTTTTAGAGTCTTCTCACAACCTTTTAAAATTATCTGTACTGTTTACTAGCCAAATCCAATAAGTGCACTTACAGTTAATTGGTAGGAACTGAGAACACAGACTCATTGTTTTCTTTTCATGTCGTATCTGCAGGCAGTGTACAGCTGCCTCCCTTTAATCCTGCTCTGTTAAACCTATTGGGAAAAGCCACCCAGCTCCAGAGAGACTTTGTTTCAGTTCCTGCTTTTTTGAAGAATTTCAGACTTTTGTCTTCTGATGCTGAAGAGAATGCTGGTAAGATCAGCCCCATTATCTTGGCCTCGGCATCATGTCAAGAGAGAAATCTGGAGTTTATTTAGGAAGACTGAAAAATCATATTCACCTTTCTCTACAGAAGCACACTTCACTGGCTAATATCAAGATATGCTTATGATGTAAGATATACTTTTATATATATATATATAGTAGCAGACAAAGGTATGGATGCAAAGAAAAATGTATTAGGAAGTGTAGTTTTGCAGCCTGTTATGACAGGGAGCTGTTGCCTAAATTGATCAGATGCTGTGTCTTTTGATGAAATTGTTGGAAAAATATTTGCTATTCACTGGAATTACTTTATTTTGAACATGACAACTCTAAATGAACACCTTTATCCTGACTACTTTGGAGGTTGGATTTTTCTTACTATGTGCTTAAAACCAGCCTAATTTACATCCTCTTTTTATATGCCTGGAATATTTAAAAAAAAATCATGACCACTGTGGGGTAAACACTCATCACAGAAACACAGAATGGGTCAGGTTGGAAGGGCTCACAGTGGGTCATCTGGTCCAAGTTGCCTCAAGTAGGGTCATCCCAGAGGACATGGCACAGGATTGTGTCCAGACCATTCTTGAATATCTCCAGTGACAGAGGCTCCACAACCTCCCTGGACAACTTGTTCCAGTGTGTGGTCACTCACACAGTAAAGGTCTTCCTCACATTCAGGTGGAACCTCCTGTGCATCATTTTCTACCCATTGCCTCTTGTCCTACTGCTTGGCACCATCAAGAAGAGCCTGGCTCCACACTTTTGACACCCTCCCTTTAGATATTTATATACCTAAACAGGGTCCCCTCCCAGTTGCCTCTTCATGAGGTTATCATATATTTTAATTCCAGACTTCCAAAGAAAGGCAATTCACATAGAGCACATAGTGCTGAAAGTACGAAAACGTTCTTCCATACATCAGTTTTGCAAGAAACTGTAACAATTATGCTGTGATTGCCAGATAACTAAACATTTATGTGTATGTAATTACATTGTAATTCTTAGCTACAGATGTATACAGAATGTACTGTGATATTATATGCAACCCGATAATTTATTCTACAATTACCTCATTGGTTTATATAGCCTATGAAGCGCCAATGTAGAGATTACCAAATAATATGCATGTTTGAAAAAAAAAAAAAAAACTAGCAAATTTTGTAACACTCAAGAAGGGTAAAAGCAGTCCTTGAAAACTGAAGTTGAATTTTTTCCTTTATCTTTGCCAACTGTTTTTTTTCTCAAAAATTTGTTTCCTGAAAGTTTTGAAATATAACTGGAATAACTGAAGTAACAAGAGAGTCCATTTAAAGAAACAACAAAATACACACTTGTCAATATAGAAAGGATAATATGAGAACTGAATAGAGTGAGATCTATTAGGTTGTGTAATTTTTCCCCAGTGAGCACATAGTACATTTAAAATTAAATATATCTGAGGAAGTAGAACCCTTTCTGTAGGCAACAGTTTTAAGTGCTATATGGAAGAAGCAGACAAATAAATGTATTTTTTCCATCTTCAAATTAAGTATACCAGTTTTATCCCTCTTACAACCCTGTATCAGAGAGCACATTAGGACTGTGATTTTGTGAACATCGGTTTGTTAAGTTTAGATTCTTGACTAGATTTGGTAAAATTACATCCTTCTGGAAAAAAAAAAAAGCCACCCAAGAAGTAGTTTTACAATGTTACATACTTAAATAGGAAGAGAGGAGGATATGAATAGCAATCTTAGCAGTTCTTTCCTTTCTTTTAAGAAGAAATGTGAGGGATCTGGACACAAACTTTGCAGTTCTGTCATTATCAGCTTAATTAACTAGTCATCTTCTGCAGGAAAGTGGAAACTCTCTACTGTAGTATTTTCTCTGTGGTTTCTTTCATTTCCTCTAGCTTCTCTGATTTGCACCCCAACCAAGCTGCTGTTGATGAAACCCAGGGGACAAACCATAGGGAAAGCAGTCTTACTGTCCAGACTTTGTAACTTCTGTTTTGCTCTTGTACACAGTTTTTCATACTCTGTTCTGCCTTCTCTCTTGCTGCTAGCATCCTCCTTATTGGTGTTTCAAGGATCTTTTTCTTAATGAAAGTGGAGAGGGAAAGTACTCTCTTCTCATAGTGGTAAAAAAGAGACAAAATTTTTGCAATTTAGCTTCCAAAAAGGAAACAACTCCTACCTCCCTGACTCTTCAACTCATGCTAATATCAGAGATTCTGAAACTTTAAGCATTTTGTGCAGTGTAAACTGTGACTTTTCCTTCAGGGAAAGTCACAGTTGATTGAAAACAACAGTATAATTTAAAAAGACAAAGGCTTTTACTTTCATTTTCAAATACACTCTTAAGAAAAGTGGATTTGATTTAGAAAAAAGATTTTTTAAAAACTTATTACAGTTTTTATGTTTGCAGTCAGTTGACTTTGCATGGACAAAATGTATTGCAATGTCGTTTTTCAGCTTTCTAAATTCAGTTTGAATGATAAAAAAATAACATGCTCTAGACTCAAAAATGTCTAATATGTAGCAGTTTCAAATAAAAGGACAAAACCACCAAGGATAAACTATATTTGTTTCTAACTCTGACAGCTGGAAATCCAAGTACGGTCAATGTAGGATATTTTCCAGACTTATAAAAGAAAATAGACCTCTGAGCTGGTTAAAACCAGGGAACTGCAATTCCCTTGCTAAGCTCTCAATTTCAGACTTTTCTATATATTTTCTTTTCATTAATGCCTGTGTTCTTAAAGTTCACTCTGATTTGTGGGGAGTTTCCATTGGTATGTACTGTTTGTAATGGATGAGATAGCGAGCAGTGTCGTCATGTCAAAAATGATGGATGAAAGGACAAAGAGCAGGAACTGAGAGATATTAAATGGATAAGTAGACAGGTCCTTCTCTCTTTAATCAGCAGTATTTACACTTGAATCAAAGGGAGTTTTATGGTAGTGAGGCTGAGGGGAGGTGGTTTGGCCAAAGGCACATCCTAAGTGTGTCCTTTAAGTCTTTTTGCTAGCAAGAGGAGTCCAAAGCTTTCTTTCTACTATTTTCTTCTATCAGCAAATATAGAACAGCGACCCTTGATTTAAATAGATAGCAGTTCTTGATTTAAGGAGATGACAATCTGCTGAAAGGCAAAATTTTGAAGTATAGTCAGGCAATACCAGCCAAGAAAATGCTCCCAGGAACAAGATACAAGTTAGAAGTAACTGATGACCTAAGATACTGTAAAGATCGCTGTTTATTTTCTCCTATAAATCAATTTATGATTGGATTAGCATCACAGTCATGCAGATACAATTATACTACCATTCTTATTAATGAGTCACATTCTTTATATTTTAATATATTGTTCTAATTATTTTAAGAAAATGAAGACCATGCATTGGCTGGTTACATTATTTACCTTATCTCTTATTAGTCTCTGCATCTCAGAAGATAAGGGCAGAATAATATGGTTACAGTCATTATTTCTAAGTCAAGGGGAGGGCGTAGTCAAAAAGTAAGCATCTGTTCCTCATACCTAGAATGATTAAGGTGGGTAAAATCAACTCTCTACCTTTTCCCATGTTCAAAGGCTCAGTCTGGCTTTAAAACTGTTTGTAGTAGGGGTGAAATAGTTCAATAATCTGTGCTACTGTTTTGTCCTCAAAAAGCTGTACGTGGCTGCCTTTTGCTGCCTTGGTTGGCTCTAATCCATCATCTTGTGGGAGTCATGTAGACTGGTGAGGTCCAGGAGCCAAAAATATTCACTATCAGACCAAAAGGTAAAGTTGCTCTCTCTGAGCAAAAATACTTGGGATTTCAAGCAAAAAACAAATGTGACTATATATGTGAGGAAGATGTGTGCTGCTACCTTGGAAAATCCCTATTAACATACAAGTCCTCAATTTCCAATAAATCAGAACTCTAGGGCTTTAAAGTGAGTCTTTGACATTAGCAGCTGCTGGTATTTCCTCTTATCACTCCAAATTCAGATTTGGCTCTGATAAAAGATTCAGTGACAAGGATAGAAGACAGAATTTTTATGCCGTACAAATGTAGGCAGAGCTGGCTGAAGTGATAAGCAAAACAAGGAGTTGCTCAGAGAAGGCAGTCTTCTGAGGGTGGCAGTATAGTCACAACCAGTTTCTTGGCCATTTTTGATGAACCACTAGAAATCATGCATATAACAGATACTGCCATTTGAAGAAGGGTTGTGTTGTTTGGATTGCTGCAAGGGAAGGGAGGGATATCCCAGAAGCCATACATTTTGCTCCTGCACCTCCCTTTGTCTCTCCATGGCATGAGAGCAGTACACTGGCTGTTGTAGGGTCTTTCCATTGCATCTTGGCTTTCAAATACGGACTCAGGTCCAATCCTTTATCCTTAAAATAACAAGACTGAGGAACTCTCAGAAGACTCTAAGATTAGGTTTGAAAATAATGTAAATACAAGTAGTAACCCTCTGGGGATAAAATCTAAGATTTCTTCTTGTCTACAGAGATAGCTCAACAGCTCAAGAAAGCAACCCAGACATGGCAAGGACAAGAGAAATTTTTGAATCTCATACTTTTATGTAGAAATCAGAGAAGAATGCAAGCTGCAACAAGGAATCCCAGGCCTTCTTGTGAAGTTTCAGAACTTCTGTGCTGTTTTGGTGGTTGAACACTGATATAATCCACAATCAGCAGACAGATGGAGGGATGAGCCGTGACATTTGGACATAAAGACATAGAGTGGATACTGATCAATCAAAAATGCAAAGCATTTCATTAGAAAATAATTTCCTCAGTATAGTTTAAAATCACATTTGCTTAAGATTTTATACTGGCTTGAACTCATTGTGGCAATGTAACTGCACAGAGTTTGCTGACAAAATGGTTTAGTTTCAAACTAGAAGGGAACATTTCTGGGTTGAAAGAAAAAGCATTCTATTACATACTGTTGGAACTGTTACAGCCAGTCTGAATGTTGATTAATTGTCCAAAATATTTTTTTCCTGTCTCTCCAATAAAGCACATTAGAGTTGGCAGGGAGATGTAGGACCAGCCTGCTGGATGGAGTGACTGTAGATGTTGACAGGTTCACATTTCTTCGCTGGTGTGACAAAATCAATATGCTATTTCCCATTCTTATATATGACCCAGAAAAGGCAATTTATTATCAAGAAACTTCTAGATGCAGAAGAAAGTAAATAAAACAATCCTACTGTATTTCACTCTCCATAACCTTTACAGGCATTTCAGGGAGTATCCACACAGTACCAGTGCAGCACCAGGCAGAGAGAAGGTTCTGCTGCCTCTGAATGACACTGTCAAGTACTGGCCACACGGCACCATGGCTTGGCTAATTAACTGTTGGAAGAAGCTTGGGTGTGTTTGCAGCACTATGCTGTCACACAACTAACTGTCTGCTACCTAGGGTACCCAAGCCAGCTCATTCAGGCACCTTTCAAAACCTCCACACCCATCAAAGGCAGTAAGTATTATCAGTGCTAATTACTTATGCTTTGGCGAAGCTCCCTGTAAACATCTGTGAAGCTACATCATTACACTCCTTCAAACCCCTCATTAAAGCTCTCCTTTGCAACCATGCCTACAAAAAACCTGCCAAAAATTAATCTCTGGGTGTGCTGAGATAACTGCTTGTTATGCTGGCTCAGACATCCCACGGGCTCCATGCATTTCCCCTTTGCATCCCTCTCGTGGTTTGAGTTAAGATTCAAGATCTGTGGGACTGAGGACCACCTTTAATTCACTGAATTAAGCCCCTACAGGGAAATAAATTTTTCTGTTTCCTGAAAAAGCAGTAAGTGTCAGAAAATTGGAGTGTCAGAAGAATGTTTCACAGGCTAGAGAGAATGCTTTAGACAATTCACTCTACTTAATTAATCAAGAAAATGACTAAGACAACATAACTAGTATAAGTATGGTTTCTTCAGGGGAAGAAGAGACAAAGAGCTCTTGTTAATCTAGTAGAGAAAGACAGAAACAAGAAGTAATGGATAGCAGTTAAAAACCAAATTCATATTAGAAATAAACTACCCATTTTTAACAGTCAGGGTGGTCAGGGTGAAGAGATGAAGAGCTGCTATCTCTTGATATCAGATGAGAATGCTGCTCAGAATTGTTTGCATTATCCAGCTCAGGTAACGCACTGCCAGACTTCACTGGAATACAACAGTTCCTGATGTGTAGGAGATCAGTCTAGAAGACCTTCTCTGGTCCCATCTAGTTTTATGAGTCTGTAAAAATGGGGGTAACAGCAATGTGAGGACTTCAGAGATGCTAGGTTCACCTTAATAGCTTGTCCTGTTCATGAGTAGAAAGCCAAATAGTATGTCTGTGTGCAGTTTTGCTTACCTATTTAAAAGTTGCTGGGTTTGTTTTCTTTCTGATTTCAGGTGAAATGTTGGCTGGGTAATATAACCAACATATCTGCAATGAGAAGAGACTAAGGTAAGAAAGCTAGCTTAGTATTTCCAAAGGGAAAACACACAAGTCTATATAGCCACTGTTGTTCCAAATTATTTATAGCATCTATTAGGATAGCAGAGGAAGCTTTGTAAAGTGCAAATGAGCCAATTGCTATGATTTTTATATGCAAAAGAAAGTACCTAAAAGAGCAGTCAAATTCTAAATTTGAACAGTTTATAGTCAGGTTAGTAAAATACTTTGCACCAGCTTCCCCAGGCAGATTTTTTTAATCTTTATATTTGAAGAAACTAAGACTAAAAATCTTTCAGAAGGCTTCTTTTTGTCCATTGTTCATGTTACTTGTAGATAGCAGCAGTTAATGCTTTAAATAGTCAATACGCAGATATTTGAAATGTTCAATTTATGTGCAGAGAACATCTTACTATGTTCTTCATGAAGTTAGCCCTGGATTGTGTGAAAGCTTAGATCACACTGTTTAATAAAGCAGTGACCTTACCAATGGTGTGCATTTACACAAAAATTTCAGAATTAAAGGATCTACAAAGGTAGTGAGAAAATGGTAACTCCAGCTTATGCATGGAATTCTGCAAGGACTTCTATGTGCAGCAGGAATATTGCAGATGGAAAATTCTCTCATTTCTTCTTTGGAGCTTCTAACGGAGCCAAGGTTGAAAAGCAGTGCTCAAAGAGGAGAAAATATTAGTGAAATTTATATGATTTTATTAAAGAGTCAAACATACCCCTTATGTTTGTGAAAGAAGCTTGTTCAGATACAGGCAATTCGGAACCAAATAAAATAATGTAACGTGCTTAACGAAAAACACTGGAGTAATACTATATTTCAGTCATTCTGAATACCTTTTCTCACTCATCCTTTACTGTTAAAGAAGAAAGATAGCGCGTCCAGATCAACAGTTCTGTTCTTTTTTTTTGGTGGATGAGTGATGCCTTCTCGAAAGAACCACAGACATGAACAAGAACTTAAGAACACAATTATGGGACAGAGACTAACAGAAATAAGATTTCGACAAAATGAAGTCAGTCTTGACATTAGTTACTAGACTAAAAATGTCAAGACCATTTTCTCTGATTATATCAGACTTGATTTTGCTTAACTAGGTGGAGCTCTCCTCACCTCTGTTTCCAATCAGACTAATGTATTGTAATTGCGACTGTTATTTTGCTTATCCACTAAAATATATATAACTTGATTCAGGCTCTAGTAGATCTGTAGATAAATGATAAAAATACTAGGTACATTTAGGCAAATTAATTGTAGAAAAGCATGGATTATATATTACCAAACCAAATAGGACTCTCAGCATGCAAAGGTTTTTTTCTTTAATGCTTAATTTATTACTTGTTTTCAAGCAGAAGGCATAGTAATTTCCCTATAAACACGCTGATCAATATTTAGATAAAGCACTGAATACAGTTTTATCAGACTTCATAGGGCTGTAAAATGAGTTTGAGTAAAAAGTTGAGAAATGAAAATAGTAAACAAGAACTTAACAGGCTGAAGGCTGCTTCCTTCCATACTCCCCAAACTAATAAAAGGTGCTTTTGCACGGAATACAGAGCAGGGTTTGTATTGATTCATCTGCTGCTACTTTCATTTGTCCTTACAATTAAGGCTTTTGGATAAGCCAACTTTGCTTTAAATAACATGAAATGGTGATAGGCCCCAAAAGATTGATTTCCTGGAATTTGTTTACCTAAGCCTTTGCCTGATTGATTTGCTTGTGGCTCTCTGCTTTTCTTCCAGCCCAGACCTCCTCTTGTAGATGAGATGAGAACTGCTCAATACCCATGTCCCTTCAGATTCTGCTTTTAATGCTTTCACCAGAAAGGAGGGAGTCTGGGAAGAAGCTACAAAACAGAGGCACCCCTGTAGCTAGTGCAATAACTTATTTTCTGAATCCTCCCAAACCAACACAGGTTTAAGGCATTTTATAGCTCTTGGGTTTCTACAGGGACTTGGAATTGACTGCAAAAGACATGCCAAGAAGTAAATGATGCAGGCATTTCATTTCTAGATCCTACTGCTATGGGCTTTAAACAATTTTTACACCTCCTTGAAGAAGTTCTGCCATTGTACTGAATATAATCCAAACATTTAAAATTATAGGAGACATCCCAAATCTTGTCCAGTGCTGCCTGCATCTTCATGGATGTTATTTTCTTATCATGCAAATTCGTGTGTGATTAAACGATATCCCCTTATACTGACAGTTTTGTTCTTGTTCTCTGATAAATTTTTCCTTCTTCCAAAATATTCCTGTCAAGAACTTTTCTCCTTCCAAGTGATTCTTCTATAAAAGGAGAAAATAGTATTTGTCACAGCTGACTTCAAGGAACTTTATTTGATATTTAGACAGTGATTCAGAAAATGATCATTAACCTTTGGAAGTTTTAAACCTTTGATATTTGAAAAGTCAGATTTTACTAGCCTGAGAAGCAAACCAAATCTTAAGGACAGATAGGCAAGGCAAGTCGAATCACAGACTTGAAATAAGACTGGTAAAGGAGAAAGCATAGGCTCAAAAGCAGGGTATATGGTGTTGGTAAAGCCATCCCTGAATTATCAGTTTGTCTCCAGCAGTTATTTTAAAATCAAATCTTTTAAATAGATGGGGTCAAATTCTGATCCTTCCTCCCTCAAATCTGAGCAATTCCCCTTGAATCATAGAATCATAGAATCAACCAGGTTGGAAAAGACCTCCAAGATCATCAAGTCTAACCCTTGATCCAACACTGCTGTGGTTACTGGACCATGGCACCAAGTGCCACATCCAGTCTCATCTTAAAAACCTCCAGGAACAGTGAATCCACCACCTCCCTGGGCAGCCCATTCCAGTGTCTGATTACTCCCTCTGCAAAAATTTGTTCCTAATATCCAACCTAAACCTCCCCTGGCAGAGCTTAAGCCTGTGCCCTCTTGTCCTACTGCTGGTTGTCTGGGAGAAGAGACTGACCCCCACCTGGCTACAACCTCCTTTCAGGTAGTTGTAGAGAGTGAGGAGGATTGAAATCGCCCCTACCTGTATTTGGCAGAATTTGACATTTTCTTTTTAAGTGAAGTTGGGAATCCTACTCCACTGAAGGTAGGGATTCCTATTTAGCTAGTAATAGCTATAGGTAGCTCTCCTTGATGTACCAGAGCACAGGATGAAATTCATTGCCTGTGTTAATATTGCCTTTTTTAAGCCAACCAGCATTTCAGCAACAAAGTCTAAACCATTCAGACTTTTATTATATCTGTTCTATGCAAAAATATAAACATGTTATTGTAATCCAGGAATATTGCCCGCTTTCTTTTAAATTGCATATCTATAGATACATGCACATATATATGTGTGTGTACGAAAAATGAGCTTAAATTGAAATACACAAGGTTTTTTTTGTATTTCACAACTTAACCTTTCATCACTGAAATAATTTCAAAAAGCTGCTACTCTTGGCTCAAGTCTCCACTTCTTTGGAATCATCTGCTTCATTTGTGTTCTTCATCAGTTGTCATTTTTATAGATAGATATTCAATTTAAATGACTAACATCTATCTATGTCCTCACGGTAGTGTTTGATTGGCACAGATTGCACCACTGATAATATCTGCACATAGAATATTGAATATGAGGAAATAAAGCAAACAGCAACTACATGAATTGGAAAAAATATATCCAGAAAATGATACCACCATAAACTGAGTTAAAAAGGATTCTTAACTTCACAACAAATGAAAAACTAATAGAGGCCACTTTAAAATGGGCAAGAGAGTGAAAAACAAATAAAACCCCAAGCCACGTAAAGTATCAGCCTGTCTGCAGAGGGAATTCAAGCACTGCAGAAAGAGTATTTTGAAGAGAAATTACAGAGTCAAATTATAGAAATGTGCCAGAGATTCCTGATAAGGCACAAGACAGACAATGACTGTTCATGATGCATGATTTCAAACACACACATATATGCTCCCGGGACTGCAGTCAGAAATATGTTGCCGTGATCACCTGTGAAGCTGTGTTTGTCATGGAAATCCTCACCCCACTGCTCTAGTATGCAGGTGAGCAAAGCCATCTGCACATGTTCCTAGCTGGAAATTGGTCCTGATGTGTCATGGTTCTGCATGGAGGCATTGCTGGGCTTCATCATGGCTGCATTTGAGGTGATGCGCAAACACTAAATTAAGTAAAAAATAATGAGAAAACACTGAGTCAAACCGATTACCTTGTAGGTGCTTATCACAGAAATGGCTGAAGTAATGTGAAATGTTTGTAGTAAAATGTACTAAGTATTTCAAGTGCTTGAGCACTGCCAGTGTACTCTATAACCAATATCACAAACAGTACTGGCAAAAGTTATTGTAAACACTCCTCTTCCAGGGCCTTATATGCTACAAAAACCGTGTAGGAAAGCTCTCCTCTTACCATAAAAAGGGTTTTCCTATTCCTGTAGCTGAGACTCATATAGCATTTATACTAATTAATTTTTCTATTCACAATATCTGCTGCAAAAGGACAGCTGAATCAACAAACTGATTTTCACAGCTATTATTCCTTCTTATTTCATTTACTTGGTGGTCTTCACATCTGTAATTTCAATAACCACAAGACAAAAGAAATTGCAGTAACACAATGAATGTTTGAGTTGGTCACTAGTAAGTGCTATTATTTTGTTCACAATCTATGACATCTCTCAGTGTTACTGCAATCATAGAGGCAAATGATGGCTTTTCCTACAGTGATAAGCTGATCATGGCTCTTTGACATAATAATGAAAACACCATGTGATAGGAAAATTACTAAGGTTTTCCACAAAAATGAATGGAAATGAGAAAACCTGATTACATCTATCAATGCCATTTTAGAATGAATAGCTCTATTCAATGTATTTTTAAATGTGTTTCTACTAAACTTAAAACATATAAACATTTCTGTACTATTTTTATTTTTACACTGCTTGACGTATACTAGGGATGCAGTGTGTGGTTTCCTAGAAATTCACCTTCTGCAAAAAAAGCCCCTCTGGATCTCAGCTCAGGAGGTTCCTTGTAAGGCTGTTGATTTATGTCCTTCCTCCTGTTAATGATATTGTACATCACAAGACTTTGAAATCAGTGAATGACATTCCTAGGTGGGAAATCATGCCATCGGTCCAAGGGGGAATTTGTAGTACACCATGCTCAGGAACAAAAGCAGTTCCTGAAACCGTATGGTAATTCTCTGAACTAGAGCACAGTGCAGTTTTGTTCAGAGCACAGATATGAGGACAAAGGTAGAGCTAGGAAAATTATGAGGATTTTTTTAGGTTTTGTGGGGTTTGTTTGGTTTGTTTCTTTGTTCTTTCTGGAGGTGAACTAGAAATCTTCCTCTTTTGTTTGGTTTCAGTTCGGGTTGAACTATTAATACTAAATTAAACCCATTTTTTTTTTTTTTTGATGGAGGATCTAGCAAAACAAAAACCAGGACAAAATTACTATGCACATGAATGGAAGAGAAAATTGAATAGCTACAGGTTTGTTTATTTTTTGGTAAATATATCAGTTTAAAAAAAGTCTAAGCAACACCATTCATGAACTGAAAAAAGACTGCTGAAAGCACATTTGTCTCTGTAATAAACCCTCTAGAGAAGAATTTGGATGTGCTCCCAAAAGAGCATTTCTATTTTTATCCAAACATTACAGCCTTGAAAAAAATACTAGGAAAAAAGGGGAAGACTATCAGTTCCAGATTAATTCTGGACAGGGATAGCAGAGTTAGAAGCATATACCCAAATGTGTTCTTCTGAGGTCAATAAAATATACTTGGGGTCAAGGCTCTGGATTGAGAACTTCAATTAGTGTTAAGAGTTGCGGTGCTCCTTTAAATATTTTACCTGGACTTCCACGGTTCCAGGTTCATGGCTGTAGCTGAGGATTCCTTACTGATAACACCAGGAGATCAAACTTGCCCATGTTTGAGGAACTCTCTAAGATCTTTGGTGGAGCTTCAGATTTCTCTAGCAAGATGTGAAATATTTCAACAAAAAAACTTGTCTTCAGGTTAACAGAACTGAAAACTTTTATGTTTTTCTGCCCCATCTTTCTGTAGGTCTTTTTCTCTGTGTCTTTCTCTCTAAGCTTCTAAATTTCTGTCTTTCTTAAACTATGGTTTCCCTTCTTTCTGTGTCTTCTATAGGTTCCTTTCATGTTTGCCTTTACATTACTTCCACATCACTACATTTTTTTCACAGTAGGAAGTATAAAAACCACCCTCTCGGTTTTTTTTTTCAGTCTGTTTCTTAGTTTTAAGATTTTGGCTGATGCTGAGAAGTGTTGCCAGCCTGAAATCAAAAGAGAGGTAGGGTACCTTGACAGATGTTGCTGCAGCCAAGGGTCAGAGCCAGTGCAGGTGCAGGAGGGAGCAGGGCACAGCAGGGAGGTGCCTATCCACTGCTGCAATGGTCCTGGGGCACTGCCTGGGAAAAGAGACTTCTTTTTCTCAAGTCTGTAAGACTTTTTACGTAAGCTTAAAATCTCTTTCCCTTGGAATTGGGATAAGAGCTCATCAAGCAAATTACATTGATTTTTTTTAATTAGTTAATATTTAGATGAAATTTAAAATTCTGATCTTACAGAGATCCTTGCAAATCAAGAAAGATTCTATTAGAAGCAGCAAAGCTCCACTGTGTGAATGCAGTGTGGGCTGGAAGGCAGGCTGGTACAGTTGAGACTCCTTAAGATGGATTCCTCTGCAGTAGGAGGGGAACCAGGCTGCTAGATCAGAAGTCTGCACTTCAGGTGGATCAGCACAAGTGTGCCAAGAATACATGTAAGTGTCTAAAACCCTTGAACACTTGTATTTCTACTAGTTAAGTCAATGTATAAATGAATGAAAAGCATCTGCCTCCCTATCTCAACCTGTAGAATTGATGTAAGCTTTTTAATTTTACATTTACCTGGATGAAAAAGGAGAATAGAATAGTGAAAAGGAAGAGCACCCTTTAATCTTATTTCCTCATTTCTAAGTTGACACTGGGGAAAGAAAGAAACTGAATGATCTCTATAACCCAACTGCAGAAAGTATCATTGAGATGGTAAATTACAGTGACAGACAAGAGGGTGTCGAAAAGAAAGAAGCTTAACTACCAGAATGATAAATACCTCTTAAAATACACCTTTAAAAATATAAGAAAAACAGACAGTGAGAATGTAAAGGAAAATCTATGGGCATGGAAATATATTTTTTTTAATACAGATTTAAAAAACACATTCCCTTTAGCTTGCTTTTAACACTTAATTCCACATTCCATTCTATTTGCAAAACTCAAACTTGTCAGAAAGCTGAAGGAGAAAGAAGCATTTATAAATTAGTGTATGTCTCCAAATGATTAATGTAGCAGTCATGTTCTCTCTCATCAGTTCAAGACCACTTGCACATCTATAGAAATCAGGCATGAGGTGTGCTGAAGCATATTAAAATAACTTCTTCTACTTCTTTTATACTGAATAATTGTTCCTGTTCTTACTTTTGTACCACTTAAATGAGAAAGAAGGCAATTGTAGCCAAATAAAAATTGGCAGTGTAGGCAATTGTATCACACACAGCCTGAGGCAAATGTGTCATATAAACTTCACTCAGAAACATATTTTAAACCACTCTTTTATTTTTGTTTAATACAGCTTAAAGACATGAATCAGGACAATTCATTGGTTTTTACATTTTTTTGCCTGCCTACCCTTGACGATTCTTTATCTAAGATAGATAGTACATTACCTATCCAAGAATCAAGGCACCTGGAGATTAAAATTTCCTATTAGATCATATAGCTTATTTCTCTCTAAAATCAGGATTACTTTTTACAGAACATATTATAACCTGTTTCTGAGATGTAGCATAAAGGTGGAGCCAACTTTTTTTTTCTCTTTCAGTTCATCTACCAGCCAGATTCTCAACTCCTCTGCAGTATTTCTCCCTAGAGGAACACCAATGACTTCTGAGCCACTTTAACCAGTTTCAGTTCAATTGTATTATATTCCCTTTGAAATACAAACCGCTAGGAATGCTGTACTTTGCTAAGAGTAGAGATGATATTACTGCCTGTTTGGTTTCACCCACACTGCCAGGGTCCAGCTGTGCCCAAAATAAAAGACAGTCAGTAAAGACGGGATTTAATGAACCTAAACAGTTGTGTTTGACCTACATAATTAATCTCTCCAATGACCACTCATAATGCCTGAGTAGGGGAACAAAAACCTCACAGAATCACACAGCAGCTGAGGCTGGAAGTCATTCGGTCTGATGCCCTGCTCAAAGCAGGATCATTTAGACCAGGTTGCTCAGGACTAGTTCCAGCCTGTGTTTGAATATCTTCAAGGACAGAGGCTTCATGACCTCGCTGAGAAACCTGTTCAAGTGCTTACCCACTCTCAGAGTGAAAAAAATTCTGTTAATCTTTAAATTAAATTTAATGTTCCGTGTTTCATTTTTGGCCACTGCCTCTTGTCTTGTCACTGGGCACCACTGAGCAGTGCCTGGGGCCAGCTTCTCTATTCCCTGTTCTCATCAGGCATATATCCCTTGACACAGGTCCCCAGCTCCATTTAGCAGCAAGCCCATGTTTCCCCTCTTTTTCCTGTTGCTACTGATAGACCTGCTGAAGTCCTTCATGTCCTCTGTCAGACTCAGCTCCAGAATTTTCAACTCAAGTTTAACCAAATGCAGTTTGCCTGGTGGGATAACAGGCTGTGAGGATTCTAGGTAAACATGAAAAGGTCAGTGTCCTTAAAACTCAGTATGCTTCCCAAAGAGAAAATAAAACCAACAATGGTTTTGACTATCATGTATTCTAGGCAGGAGGCTAGGTTATACTTCAGTTAAAATTGGGGCTTTTGTCCTCATAGTGCTATCAGAAATAGATCTTTATTGTGTATGGCCTGAGTTGAGGTTCATCAAAGAAGTATGTGTAAAATAAGATAGACCAGAAGATAAAATAGTAGAAGAGATGAAAAGAATGAATTTTCTATTGAGGTTTCTTTTTCAGCATTCCTCAAAAAAAGGGAAAAAAAAGGCATAAAAAAAGCTTTCTGCAGTGAGGATATTTAAGGGTTGTGTTGCTACATTAGAGGGAAAAACTAGTTCCAGAATGACTCCCTCTTTTAAGTGTAAAGAATGCTAAAGAGGAAACTCTTAGCCAAAAATGGTATTTATTCTTGTCATTAATTTACTTCTGTTAATAATTCCTTTAAAAGCAGCAATGAGTTATTTTAATTCTGTGCAAATTTCCTTTTTACAATTACTGCTCTTTTTAGGAAGAATATTTCATGGAGGTTTTTTTCCTCAATACCTTGAGAAAAAGGGATAATTTCAACAACAACAAAAAAAAGAAGATAAATGTAAGTACAGATAAAAGATGCATTATAATACATATATTCTCTCTAACTCTCTCTGTATATGCAGTATATATAGCCTCACTGGGTCACCCAGTTCAAAACTAGAATTTTAGTTTTAATTCTGTTTGCAGTTTTAAGTAACAGTGATTTTTTTTTATGTTTTGTGTCTTTTTATATTTTACCTGCTGGAGATGGATGATTTATGTAAATTTGACAGTAATCACCAAAGCCACTTTACAGCTCTTTACACCAGAAATTTTGGCCCTCAGACTGCAGAATCTTTACCCAAATGGAAAGGGCTGACCCTCAGCAATTCTTAGTTCTGACTGCTTTTGCAGCTGCATCTGAACTATGAGTGACAAAAGGGGTTTTCTGACAAACCTGCATAGGCAGTGGTTTGGGATTTCTTTGATTCTTCCATATACTATGGCTGGGTGAGATTAATTTCAAATTAGTTCTTAGAGTGGCTAATAAGATTAATTGAAAGATTTTTTGACACAAAATATTCAAACATAAAACTCAACCTCATTAAAAATGTGGCTTCACAGTGATATGAGGTAAAGCAATTGGATCTGAACAGAATGTCACGAAAACTGCAAAACAGTGGGTGTAAGCACATCTGTTGCTTCAGTTTTCATGTTCTATTGCCATTCCCTTTCCCAAAACATTTAGATGGGTAGGGTTTTGTGTTTGTTTGAATACTTCTAGGAGGTTGGGCTTTTTTTTGTACTCCTACTAGCAGTGCTAAGGAGGATGACCATACATGCAAAAGATTATTCATTTTTCTTATTTTCTTAGTCATTAATCACCTGACTGAGAAATGTCAGTCATTGCAGCTGTGAGTAACTGAGCCTGTATATTGTGAGTCAGGGACCAACTGGATGTTGTGAACAAGGAGTAAATAAAATTAAGAACTGCTAAGCAACCAATCCATAGATTAAATACCTCTGCAAAACCTTGATTTTCCCAGTTTTTCCCAGCCCTTTGTTTGGGCTTATATATATATATGCCTGTCTGTACAATCTCTACAAACTGCAAAACATTAATTTTACCTTGAAAATACACCCAAATGGAAGATATCTTTTTGCAGACCAATAATACTTGTAAGGTAATTTGACTATCTTTTTCTTCTATGTGGGGTTTTAACTTTTTATACAAGTCATGTATAAACCATAAGAATTAACTTAGGCATGGGAACTCATGCACAAGCTAGTAAATGGTTATGAGAGAAACAGCCTATGGATAGGGAGCATGAAAAATTGAAAACGAGATGAGGAATTAAACTCTATTATTTCCCTTATTCCTTGGGAGCATGAGTTGCAGCTATGCTAATGGTTAGATCAGCAGCATTTAGAGGAGCAAAATGATAATGGATCCACATGGCTGCTATGATAACACTCAGCATACTGAATAATTACAGAGACATTGCTAGCATGTTGAGCTTCCCAGTGAATGCAGCGAATATGGTCAGGGTCTCATTTACTCATTGAAGCACACTGAAACCTAAATCTGGAACAAGGGCAAGGTTTCTGCAAGGTTCTACTGCAAAAATTATGGTGATTTCACAGTCACTTCAGAACAGTGGAACAAAATGAGAGAAAAGGAATCACGCTGCAAAATCAGTGTTTAGGCAAAACACTTTGAAATATCTTGTTCCATGAAAGTGGGAGCTTAATGCTTGTAATCAAGGCTTATGCTTCCTAGTCACCAGAGCCACACTGATTTATCTTAGTAATAGTTTGCAGCAGCCTTGAGAAGTAGCAATAGTAACTGAATCATTGCAACATTTAATGTGTGATAAAATACTGAAAGCTAGTGAGTAAATTTTTTTGTTTGGTTGTTTGGGTTTTTTTGTTTGTTTGTTTTGTTTTTGTGTATGTGTGTGTTTTAATGTGGTGTCAAAGGTGTGTTTCCTTCTAGTTGTGTTTTGTGCCAGATCTCCTTACAGCTGGGGCAAAATTCAGTCCTGACCATGAACTGAACTCATTTGAGTTCTGAATTTTTTAGCTAAATTCTTCAGCAAAGAACCCCACAACTCTGGGTCTTTTTTCCTCCCTGATTTCTGTGGTTTTCCTTTCCCCCACGCCCCAGTCCTGGCAGCTCCCTGTCAGTACAGCTGGCTGCCCTCCCCCAGTACATGGCAGTTTCTCCTGCAGTCTTGGAGCCACTCTCCTGTCCCAGTAACCTTCTGCCAGTGGATGTTCTTTATTAAACAGACACCAAATACAATTAGATTAGATAAAACGGAGTTTATTTGACAGAAGTAACGGAAAATGGAAAGCAAATCAAAGTAACTAAATGTAAGCAAAATAAACCATAACCAACATCTGGGCAGCCTAACCATTTAGACTAAAACTCATAATTGCAAGATATTGATTGAGTAGGACTAAAAATCTTATATCTCCTTGATATTTTTGTAGTTAATTTCAATGGCCATTTTAGTTTGACAGCTCAAAAGTTCTTTCAACAGAATTAAGGTCTTTCTTTTCCTCTGATGGTTATTTCTTCAGAGTTTTCCACCCTCTTTCAGTACTGGGCCAGTATATTTATTTTCTTGTCTGATAATGCTCACTTAAGGCATTACAGACTTCAGATTAAAACGGATATGTTCCAATATATAATATTAATACATTAGTTAATATTTTAGTATATATTAATATATTAATATGATTATATATTATATACTGTTAATATTTTAGTAACATTTATTTCAGTGCCAGAGTTCATGCACAGCTCACAGCAATACAAAGGTAGATCATGATGCAAGGGAAAATTTCCCCTCCCTAGGTCTCTAGCAGGTGCACATTTTGCTCTCAAGGCAGAGTAGTGTCAGCACATCTCAGAAAAAAACACAAGGGAAACCTATTGAGGACAAATTTTCTATGTCTTATGTTATATTCTCAGACAGACCGACATGCCCTGTGCTACCCTAGTAGTATTAGACATTTTGGAGGTTAATAAACCTCCAAATTCAATTCCTCTTCTGCCAAGGCTCTTTTGCCTTGTCCCAGGGTGAAAGTGCCATTGTGAGGCCTGAACTGTGGAACACAACAACATACATGCAGAACTTCAAAAAAACAATTTAAAAACCTTTCATGAGAAGTGAAACAGAAAAATGTACTAAGGAGTTGAAGACATGTTACTTGTCTTTTTAAGGTATATTTTTAAATAATATCTTCCTATTCTGACTAAACATCACAAAAAGTTTAGTTCATTAGTTATATGTTTTGGGATGTAATGAGGAGATTTAGGTAATAGGCACAAGACACTATCTCGCAGTGAGAGAAAATTTGAAATATTGTATACAACATGAATGTATCAAAAGTTTGTTTATTATCAAGTAATTCAAGGAGAGCCGACCACAATTAAAATTACGTTTTTCTATACCAATTATCTTGTATGCAATTACCTCTTGATTATTGGGATCAGTTAATCCTGGGGTACCATTTGGTTGTAATAAGCTTCATAGCATTTTTTCAATTAAGAAAATAATCACTTCTGGTCCTTAATTTTAAATGCTTTCTCTCAACAAATATATCATCTATCTTACTCAGAACTGATATGTCACACAGTTTTGGGTTCACAGAAAAAGCAATTCTGAGTCTGCTACCATTTCCTAGTTGAATGCTTAGTTTAGAGAAAGGAGAGTAAATACCTGCACTCACACTGAAGTTTCTTTCAGAATTCTTCTCCCAGGTTTTTAATTTTTCTTTCTCTGTTTTTCTTTCTTACTTTTTTTTTTTTTTTTTTTAACTTCAGCAAACTGATTACTTCTCACAGGAAACTGAATTTAGCTTAAGTGGGTATGTTGGAGTTGTATTCCAATTCTTTTTCTCAAAAAAACCACTTTTTTTTTAGTTCTTTTTCCTGGCCTCAGCTTTAGCATCATTTACTGGCATTCAGTTCAAGATCAAGCAGATAATCTAGTCTGAAATAAATTGGGCAGAATATCAGTTAGATAAAAGTAACACAAAAGGAGGTGGTTTTTCAAATATCTTGAATTTAATTTCTATATAACACCAGTGTTAAAGTTTGGACAGTGTTCTTGATGAAATTTTTGACCTATACAAAGAAGAGATAGTTTTCCTAAGAGAAGAGGCAAACTGACTTGTATCACAAGTGACAGTGATGTAAAAGGAGTTATGGGGGTAGGTTTAGGTTCATAGTTTTAGGGATGAGGATCCACAGAGTATTTTCTGAGGTCGCAATGCACCTAATTCCATGTATGTTAGTGGCAGATAGCAGGTACATAATAAAAGCTGTATATGAAAACACAGCCTCCTGAACCGACACCTATAAAGTTATGATGTTATTTAGTGCACCTTCATGTCTAACAGCCAGCTGCCTGGCTCTGAGGCTCTCTGCATCTGTCTGCTCTGTTCTTCTTGGCAGACCTGCTTCAGGCTTAGCCACATTGCACCCTCATGGGGATGATGGCCTGAACCCTCTCCTCTGAGTGTTACTGCCTGGTATAGTCTGGGGCACAGGGATCCATGAGGAATGATTCCTGGTTTATTTTCAGATTGAAACCTGACCACTGCCAAGCTAGAAATGCAAAATGTGTAGCTCAAACTGTTTGTTGGTGAGGAATATCATCCTCAACTGTGACAATGTTTACTTTTAGTTAGTGCCTAAGTGGGTTGCTTAAACTATGAGAATATTTTATTAACACAGTAGTTCTGAGGTATTAATGACTCATCGTACTTAAAGGCTGTTTGAAATGCTGAAGACGGTCATTCAAGGAGGTCATTAATACCTGGATAAAAAGGCCAATACTGTGTGAAACACATTATCATGCCAAATTGCTTAAAAAACAGAAATTACATTGATTAAAATACATCCTTGCAATACTTTTACTCCTCTCTCAATTTTTAAGATATTTTATTTCTTAATAATACAAATAATTGGCTGTTTGAAAAGCTTTTTTTTAATAACGAGTACATTGCATTCCACTGGGTGTGTTATGCACGAATACTCTTTATTTGTCTTCTTTTTTTTTGTTTTCCCCAGCAGGAAAACTGACTTTTCATCATATATGGGATCCATTAATATGATTTATTTTTTTAAAATAAATAATAGCGCAAATTCTGGTCTTACAATGCTATAAATAGGGGGTAATTTCACCGAATTCAGTGTCTATATTGATGTAATATGTCAAAGAAAAGTATGCCTTTGCTGGCCAGAAATCTCAGGCTAGATCATTTCAGCAGTGCTGATTTATAACATTTGAGATCCTGACCCTGTATTTAATCAACCATATTAACACAAACAATAAGTAAAAGAAACTGTCAGCCAACAAATATAAAGGTAATTGACCACCTCCAATTCATGAAGCTCTCTGAAGAACTGTAAAAACAGAGGAAGTTTCAGTATCACTTACTGCATGCAGCAGTATAATGTAGAAATACCTTAGCTGCTAAACCAGTGAGTTGGAAAGAAATGCATTACAGTGGCATGTCTTGGCTTTATGGCCTGTGTGCAGCAGCCAACTCTGACAACTGGTGTAGATGTGTCTCTCTGAGACTCCTGACAGGAAAGCAAGATCCACCAAGATTTGGACGTGAAGCAGTAGAAAGCCGGTGCTCATGTCTCTTCTTTGATCTCACCCCAAGTCATTAAAACATTACAAATAAGGAAATTGAGAACAAGAAAAGTTTTAAACAGCTTGGAAGTCAGAGAATATTTGTCCACATTCAGGCTTAGATGTTAATACTAGTGATTTTTAATGAACCATAAATGCTACTTTTAATTTACATCTTTTAATTACACTCAGTGAATTTCCTCTGTGGTTTCATGATTAGGGAAGGAGAGGCAGAGGGCTATCTTTTATTGATTGAAGTGCTGTGTTTTCTCCTCATGCTGAGTAGAAGCCCATCAGAAACAGTCTGGCCAGAAAAGAACACTGTGTTTTCTTCCTCTGGCTGCATGTATAACGTAATATCTTCTCATTAAATTTGAAATAGGAACGCATTTCAGTTTTGATTTGACTTCATGAAGCTTTGTTTCATGTAGAGGAGTTTGGTATTCCTTTGTCCACTTCATGGATTTTCCTGTTCCAGTTTGTGCCCATTGTCTCTTGCCTATGGGTACCACTAAGAAGAGCCTAACTGTCCCATTAAGCCCACTCCCATCAGTTGAACAAGATTCCCCTGAGCTGCCTTCTCTTCAGAGTGAACAATTCCAAGTCTTTCAGTCTTTTCTCATAGGAGAGATGCTCCAGTTGCTTAAACATCTTAGTGGCCTTTAGCTGGTCTCTTTCCATGTCTCTCTTGCAGCAAGGAGCCCAGAACAGGACACAGTACTTCACGTGGCCTCCCCAGTGCCAAATAAAGGGGAAGGATCATCTCTCCCAACTAGGTTGAACCTCTTCCCAATACAGTTGTGACGGTTTGGACCTGGCTCCCTGCCAAATGCCCGAAAGTTAGGACAGCAGCCCCCTTCCCCCCTCCTTTCTTCTCTTAGGTTAAAGGAGAAAGAAACTATAAAAATTAAAGAACCCACAGTCAAGCTGCTTATATAAAAATATATCTATATTTACGCAAATTACAGTTATATACAGTTAAGATGCTATATACACAGAAAAAGGGGGTCCACCCCCCGCAGGGATAGGGAAAGGGAAAAAGGGGACAAAAGGGAACA
>NW_020955445.1:855981-934284 GCF_003031625.1 Empidonax traillii
GTCTCTAATCTCCGACTTATTTATACTCTGGTTTACGTAAAAATTGTATGGAATACAATTGGCTGTACCTGGCTACTTCCTTGGTTACAAACTGGTCACCAGGAAGGCCTAGACTAAAACCATCACAACAGTCCAGCAGGTTGTTGGCCTTCTTTGCTAAAAGGGCACACTGCTGCCTCATCATCAACTTGCCCACAGGAACACCTAGATCCTTTTCTGCAAAGCTGCTTTCCAGCTGGTCAGTCATCAGCTTTTGCTGGTGCCTGGGGTTATTCCTTCTCAGGTGGGAGGACTTTGCATTTTTGGTTGATGAACTTGATGCAAGTTCCTCTCAGCCCATTTCTTCAGCCCACTGTGGTCCCTCTACATGTCAGCACAGCTATGGGTACTTACTACTAGCTGGACCTCTTTCCAGTCAATCCAAATTAGAGTGGTTTTGCCTGGTCACTATTTACTATACATCCCCTCAGGCCTTGCTATTTGAGAACTTAAGTAGGAGGCTTCTATATATATTCATTTGTTTTGTGGTCCACTGGTAAAAATACTGAGTAACACAGAGAAAAGTTTTAGGAAATAAGGAGAATAGAGAGTTTTAAGATGTATGATAAGTCATATGGATAGGGGTTTTATTTTTTGTCTTTTCCCCTCAAATCCAATTTGGAAGAGAGGGCAGTTTTGACTTCTGGATAGAGAGAGATTCAAAAAGGAAAAGAAATAATGGTAGTATGATTGTTTCTGTGGGGGTGTGGGGTGATTTTTTTTCCCACTGTCAATATAATCTACAACCTTCTACCTTCTGGATGTTTGCTTCCATTTTTATATCCATTAGTGAATGGTAAAGATGAACCAGAATCACTTTGATGTCATTGCATCTACAAAGATCTGATTGTTAAGTTGTGGGAAACTTAATAATCATGAACATGCTGGATGGACAATTGCAAACTGCTTACTTTACTCTGGTACGGGTTTTAAATAGCTAGCATTGTCTCAGTCACTAGATAATCTGGGTATTAACACTTAAATAATTTAATTTTTCTTTATGTCTTCTGTCAACTTCTTTCCTCATTAGCTCTAGCTATTTGATGCTTCGTTTTCCTTCCTAAGGCAGTTCTCCATTGTCTACAGAGAGCATATGGGAATGGGCAGAAAGGATTTACACATTGTATGGGACTGTTTCCACTTTAAATGATGTGTTCTTTTTTTCCAGGGTGTATTTGGTAGGGATGCCAAATTGTATTGTTCTCATAATACTTAGGAAGTTCTCCTTGGGTGCTAGAACACTATCGTCAGTAATTTTCTTTTATATTTAAGATCAAAGCACAGTATATAAAGTCCAGAAAGGGTACTCAAGGTTACTTCCCCTGACAAGTGAGTTTCATATTTTGTTTGACTGCAGAGCACAGCACTAAACATACAGCTTAAAACAGAGAAATACTTAGTAAAAGATCTTCTGAAACAGGGATATTGCCATGCAGAAACCCCTTGTCTATACTGCTTTTATCAGTACGTGTGGCTAGTTTTCAATTTACTTTCAAAATACATGTTTTACACAAGCACATTTCTGTCTGTGCATATTTTTTATATATGCATATGTATTTTTATATATATATATATATTATATGTACATATACAAATATAACCTACCTGACATTTCAGACTTACATTTTAGTATTTAAAATGGTTTTTTGTTAATATGGATGACCATGGAATAGATGCTGGTCATTAATACTACCAGACACTAAGGGGCTTTGTATGTACAAGAAGCTCTGGCTTGAATCTTTCGCAGTTACCTCTTTTTGGTGCAGATTTTAACTTGAAATTCATCTACTTAGTCTGTCACCTTCCTGTATGTCTTTACTACACTTTACATCCCTGTTAACCAAGATAATAGATAATAGACCTGTAAAAGGCCCCTGAAATCTAAGATCAAAGAAATCATCTCTTCTGTTATCAGGTCATGACCCTGACCACTACTCATCACAGACACATATGTAGACCCCAGGTTTCAAGCTACGAGCTCATCAAGGGGGTTTTATTTTAAAAATATACAAGGCACCAAAAATATCTGCCCTTCAGATTCATTAAAAGGGTCTTCAGTTCTTTTAATACTTACAGACACCGGAGAAGACAGTACACATGTTTTCTCAGGAGGTCAAATAACATCCTTTTAATGGCAAACTTTGATAAATAAGGGAAGTTGGCAAAAGTTTAAAGGGCAACATGCAACTAGAATAAAGCATTCCACAAGGCAATGACTTAGCACGTGCTAACACATACCACTTAGCAAAATCCAACCCATCCGGCTTTAAGTTACCCAAAATATTAAGAGAGGAGATGAGGAGAAGAAGTGAAGAGAGAGAGAAAAGGAGATAATTATAGCTACCACTCCAGGTTCAGTGTAGATCTTGCTACCGGGAGTCCAGGAGATGGCAGAGCCACACCCACAGACTGGCTGCAAGGTGCTGGTTTTATCTCCTTTGGCCCCCTGTGGCCATCCCCCCCCCTCCCCCCCAGGTGGTAGTGGTACTTTGATGTTCCAGCCGATCCGGGGGTAGGTTGGGACTCCAGGAGGTGGAGTGTGGGCAGTGCTCCTGGTGTCCAGTGACTGATGACTGTGCCAAGGCTGCCTAAGGAGGCTCCAAGAGGCTGAACTGGGGCAGGGTACCACCTCACCATCATGAAATTTGATCTGTCTCTTTTCCCCCCCACACACACTTGAGTTGGTCCAAGCCAATAATTAATATAATAATGCAGTGTCTCACAACATAGCATCCTTTTTCTCAGTTCCTTGACCCATGATGGGATGGTGTGCCAAAACTTGAGGAAATCAGCACTAATGGAATCCTTCAATCTGCTTCATCAGTTGTTGGCTACAATGTACCACTCCTGAAATGTTTCTAAACCAGTGCATGCAGCATAAGGAACAAACAAGAAGAGCTCAAAGCTTTGGCCCAGTTCCAGAGGTGTGACATCATTGGCATAAGTGAAACCTGGTGGGATGAGACTTGTGACTGAAGTGCCCTGTTGGATGATTGCAGGCTCTTCAGGAGGCATAGGCAGGGCAGGAGAGATGGGAGGGGTGGCACTGTGTGTAATAGAAGGGTTAGAATGTATGGAGCTTGCAGTTGACAATGGCACAGTTGAGAGACTGGGTAAGAATCAAGGGGCAAACAAGTAACTGATCTCATCGTGGGAGTCTGCTATCAACCTCCTGGCCAGGATGATGGAACTGATGAATTACTTTTTCAGGAATTAAGGGACACCTCGTTGTCCTTATGGGAGACTTCACCTTGCCAGAAATTAACTGGGAACATCACACAGCTGGTTCAACGTGGGCCAGAAGATTCCTATGAAACCTGGATGACAATTTCATGGAATAGGTCTGTAGGGGTAGATACAATCTCGGAAAAATTAGTAACAGAACTTAGGGATTTGGTTTTCCCTAGGAAGACTTCCTGCCTAAGTGGTAACTCTTTCTCAAAGGCAGTTTCAATGCCGCCTTCTTTCCCTCCCCTACCCGCCCACTCCCCCCAGCATAACAAGAGAAGTTCTCAGCCTCTCTGATATGTGAGAGGAGAGACATAACCCTAACAGACATACAGAGAGGCGTTGGGGGAGAAGCAGAGAGGATAAAAGGGGCCCCCCTGTGAGGCAGAAACTTGCCTTTTCCTCCCTGAGGCCTGGTGTTCAAACTGCACTTTTTTTTTTTTTGTGTGTGTTGTGGCCTTCTAAATAAACTTTTTTTGAATTCTTTCCACTGCCTTGGCATTTCTGGGGATACCTGCATATCTTACCATTCAAGGTCCTAAGGGATCTGACTTAGAAAGATGCCTTCCTTGATCTGCTGCTTGTCAACAGATCTCATGAGTGAAGTGGAGATTGTTGGCTGTCTTGGCCACAGAGCGATCGAGTTTAAAATCTCTGTTGATGGGAAGCAAAAGTATCAGCAAAACTTCAATTCTGGTCATGAGAAGAGCAGACTTCAGGTTGTTTAGGGAATTACTAAGTAAGGTCCCCTGGTAAAAGGCTTTTGCAGGTGTTGGGTTCCATCAGTGCTGGTCACTTTTTAAACATCACCTCCTAAGTGCACAAAACCAGGCAATTCCCAAATGTCAGAAATCAGTCAGGCAAGGCAGAAGACCAGTTTGGCTGAGCAGGGATCTTCTCTTGAAATAAGGCGAAAAACGAAGGTGTATGCCCAGTAGAAGCAAGGTCAAGTGACGTGGGAACAATTCAGAGATGCTGCTTGCCGCTGTAGTGAGAAAATTTGTGTGTTCAAAGCTCAGCTGGAGTTGAAGGGGGCAAGAAATGTGGGGAACAACAGAAAAAATTTTTTTCAAATATTTTAATGGCAATAGGTAGTATAGGAATAACAGAGTGAGGATGGTCACCTCACAACCAGGGACAGAAACAAGGCAGAGATGTTTAATACTTTCTTTGCCTCTGTCTTCAACATGGAACACAGACCAAGGGAGTCTCAGTGCCCGGAGCTGGAGGGCCATGATTACTAGAATGATCAAATCCTGGCTGACCATGAAATTGTGCAGGAACTGCTGCTCCAGCTGCTTCCCTTCAAATCTGTGGAGCCTGAAAGGATTCATCTCAGAATCCTCAAAGAGCTGGCTGATGTCATTGCAAAACCTCTCAATGATTTTTGAGTTGTCTTGGGAATCCAGAGAGGTCCCAGCTGACTGAATCTGGCAAATGTCCTAATTTTCAAGAAGGGCAAGAAGAAGAATCCTGGAAACCACAGGCCTGGCAGTCTCATTTCAATGCCTGGTAAAGTTATGGAGAAGATTATTCTGGGAGGTATTGAAAAACACCTGAAAGACAATGCAGTCACTGGTCCCAGGCAGCACGGCTTCATGAGAGAAAGTCCTACTTATCAAACCTGATTTCCTTCTATGACAAGGTGCAGGGGTTTGAAGTTGTTAACTTTCTTGCCTATCATTGGTTCCTGTGTTGCCATAGTTATTATATTGTCTCCCTGCATTGGCTAGCCAAATGGCCAATCCCCTCTTTTCCCCACCAGCCCTTATAAGCTGGGGGGAGATTTGAATAAAGGTTCTTTGCTGCTGGACTTCCTGGGTCCTGCGTGGTCTCTGTCTCCTGGCATAGGTGCCTCTGCTGCCTGTCCCTGCCACGAGGGACGGGCAGCGGGGCGGGGGGGGGGGGTGATCTCAGCCCTGGAAAACTTCACAGAGCGGCCGGGAGAGACCCTCAAGAAACCACACAAACTGCAACAACAAGGTAATCCACCTAGTTGATCAAGGGAAGCCGGCTGACGTCATCTCTTTGGATTTCAGTAAAGCTTTCAACACTGTCTCTCACAGGATCCTTCTGGACAAAATGTCCAGCACACAGCTGGATAAACACATCATGTGGTGGGTGAGCAGTTGGTTCAGGGTTTGAGTACAGAGGGTAATAGTGAATGGGGTAACATCAAACTGGTGGCCTGTCACTACTGGGGTTCCACAGGGCTCCATCTTGGGCCCTGTGCTCTTCAACATCTACATAAATAAGTTGGATGAAGGACTGGAAGGGATACTAAGCAAGTTTGCAGATGACAAAAAATAGGGAGGAGCTGTTGACTCCCTCGAAGGCCTTGCCCAGAGACCTTGACAAATGAGAGGACTGGGCAATCACCAGCCATATGAAGTTACAAGGGAAAGTGCCAGATTCTGCACCTGGGGTGGGGCAACCCTGGATGTTCATCACCCAGACTGGGCAATGAGATGCTGGAAAGCAATGCCATGGAAAGGAACCTGAGGGTCCTGGTCAATGGCAAGTTGAATATGATTCAGCAGTGCCCTGGCAGCCAGGAGAGCCAACCGTGTCCTGGGGGGGCATCAGGCAAAGCATCGCCAGCTAGTCAAGGAAAGGGATTGTCCTGCTCTGCTCTGCTCTGCACTGGTGTGGCCTCCCCTTGAATATTGTGTGCAGTTTTGGGCACCGCAATATAAGAAAGATATTAAACTCTTAGAGAGTGTCCAAAGGAAGGCAACAAAGATGGTGAAGGGCCTTGAGGGGAGGCTGTATGAGGATTGGCTGAGGGCACTTGGTGAGTTCAGCCTGGAGAAGGAGAGACTGAGGGGAGACCTTATTGCAGTTACAACTTCCTTGTGAGGGGAAAAAGTCACTGATCAGTGGTGACCAGTGACAGGACTTGAAGGAATGGAAGAGGGTCCCCAGGGAAGTGGTCACAGCACTAAGTCTGACAAAATTCAAGAAGCATTCGGACAATACTCTCAAGCACATGCTGTGATTCTTGGGATGGTTTTGTGCAAGGTTAAGGGTTGGACTTAATGATCCTTGTGGGTCCCTTCCAACTCAACATATTTTGTGATTCTGTGATTCTTCATACCTTGCTAAGGTAACTTAAAGGCAGAATTTTTAATATGTTCAAGTGTGTATTCTCTTGAATCACTAGCTACACAGGTTCAATTTCTTGGATCTCATTTCTGGATACTTATTTTCTTGTTGAAAATCTAGATGGTCAACAGATGTCTTAAATTGTATTAAAGATTTCCCCTTCAATTTTTGAGAAAACTGTTCCTATCAAATGTTTCAATTATAGGAAATTTATTATAAAATGCTCACAGATCTTAGCAAGAAAAACTTACCATATTTGTGTAATTTTTTCAGGGGGGATTACTATAATTTTTATCAAATATTTTCTTGGTTAATTTAAACCTAACACAATTATCTCTCTGCTTTTGAAAAGAACCAGATGCTGCTTAAACAGCCTTTTGCAGTAAAACAATTTGGGTGAGAATGCAGAAATTGAGTAAACAAATATACTAGCAATTCAAATATGTGTTAGAATATACTTTTGATTTTTAAATCAGAGAATAAAAAGGCTATATAAAGCCAATAGAAGATAGTGTAAATTGCAGTGAATCTTCACATTTTTCTTCTGGATTTGATTTTATATTTTACCCCTGTATATACTATAAATCATTCTACTTATGGTATTCATAGCGTTGACATAAATGGGCAATACATTTGAAAGACAGGCAATTCCCCCTCTGATTAATTCACTGGTGAGTTTACTCATTCAAAGGCAAGCTTACTACATTCAAACAATTTCAGACTCTTCCTATGAAATAATTTTTCATGGGGTCTGCACTTATTCTAAATGCAGCTTCTCTCTTTTTTTTTTTTATTTAATCTATACATATGTAGTTAACAGCTAGGCAGGTGAGCTGTATAACATTTATAACGTATCCTTGGAAGTGCTGAGCATTCTGGGTTCTACACAGCCCAAATGACAGTGGAAATATGACTTGCAGATTTTGAGCCAATGTGGTTGAAGTCACTGAGCTCCTGACTCAGCTCTGCTGTCAGCTTCAGAGTGATCAAGGGATCATTACCAAAGGGCAATTCAAAGGCAGTACAAGGAGGATACCTCTGTGGGAAGTTGTTACATTGGAAACCGTCTCTGGGCTTTGATTTTGACTCAGGAGGTAAACCAGATGTAGAGATTTGCAGCTACTCCTCAGCTGAATTTCAGGTGGTAACGTGTTTTTTGCATTTTTTGTGATGTGAGTGTAAACACTGTGAAATCACCTGCTGAGATGACCGCGAGTTGCAGCAAGGCTGAGGGGTCCTGTCATAGATTTTTCACATCCCTGTTCACTGAAGCTACAAGAGGTACTATACAAGCTCTTGTGCATGGCACTGCTCATTGTGTATTCACTACTGAGCGGCACGATCCACATAAGTTACACTAGGCTGAACCCCAATGATGTGCGCAGTGTATTGCTTTAAAAACCTGGTGTGTTGAGTGTTTAGCAGTGTAAACATATGGTACTGCAGTTATTGCTGTGCCATATGGGGATGTGTAGAGCTCTCTTTTCTATTCGAGCAGATAGTGCCTGGAACACATCTGTATGGTATCGTTGTCAGTGGGCACTGTCGGTTCTGTTTCTTTACATCTTTTTGAGTACCACTAGGTTATGTGCTTATTTTTCAGTTTAGATTGAGTATGAGAAGTTCACTGGAGATTTTGCAATTTCTAATTACTTGAGTTAATTGGAAGAATTTTATATTTGTCTTAGGTGGCATTTTCTTACCATGGATAATAGCTTTGCTTTTTCCATCAAACTTTAAAAAAATCTAGTGCAAGACACAAACAAGCCTCTGTGCTGTGACTACCTCCTGTTTGTAATTATCAGCAAAATAGAGAAAATCACAGATTCTCTATTTCCTGCAGTGATCCTAAAGGAACATCAGAATCTTTTAAAGAACACAAAGATTTCTGAAATTTAAAGGAAAATTATACATAAGACACCAAAATTAGGCATATCTAGCTTTTAACTCAAAAGTAATTTTAAATTATACGCTTTTTATAGTACTGCTGAGATTTTTCACAACTGAACAATGCTTTAAACATTTCCCCAAAACTTTTCTGAAGTGACTGCAGAGGTCTGTGGTGACTTCTTTTGTACTTCTGAGTAATGAAAAAAAACAAGTGAAAAAAATGACACCTCTTCTGCTTTTACTGATTTTCAAAACTCTTTATATTCTTCTTTTACTACATCTCTCCTGTACGTTAAACATTCCTGACACATTTGTTGCTTTGCACTTCTTCTCATCCTTATAATTAAACTATTTGGACAATTAATTAATGCCATCTATAGCCCTGAATGGCAACTGACATTATTGAAGGAGGTGGTTGGTAGTCCAAACTTGGCAAGGTAAGAAGATGAGTCTGTATTCTGCAGATGGAAATCCAATTAAAACTGTAGAGTTGGGGTGGTACAGATTGGAACAGAAATGAGCTTTGTGAAAAATACAAATTCCTGGTTGTCTTTTGAAAGATACAATGCCACCTGCAGCCTAGAACTCACAGGAGAAAACACTCATTTTGTTGTTGCTTCACATATCGTTATAATCAGATTGGTAAATTCATCAACCCTCTCCTAAATTCCAGAGAAATAGTCTCTCTGGTCAAAATATTAGTGGAAACGTAAAGCTGAAGACATGAAATGACTGTCGATCTGTGTTTCAACGGCTTCACTGCTGTGAGGCATTCTGTTCTAGGCAGTGAATATTATCAAGTTGTAATAACTTTACTCTGGTTGATAAAACCTAAGTAAATCATATATAGCACATAAAGAGCAAGCTGCAGGGACCAATTTACCTCTGTTGGCAAAAATTACATCTCCTATGCCAGTAGGATGCCATCCCTTTGGAGCAGGGGGTGAAGAATTCATTGTCAGAGAATAGAAAACCCTAGCTGTTTTCATCTGTTGCCTCAGAGAGGATTTACAGGGTGGCAGAAAAATACATGAGCTGGGATACTCACTCCAACCCAGGTCTTCTTGTTTTTCAATGCACCATTTCTTTTGTCTGTCTATATTTTGCTTCTATACTCTCTGTAGTGCACATATGGCCTGCCTCAAATGCCTCAGACATCCAGCTTTGTCCTTGCTTTACAAACAAGTACCCAATCTCATCTTACCTGTTATCCCTGTTGCTTGTCTTCCACCTGTTGCTGTTGTGCACAGTAACATTAAATGAACTAAAAAGAGGGATTTTGTATGCATTAAGTGTTTCATACAAGCATCCCTGTCTGTCCAAGGCAAGTGCTAATCCACTGTTTCTGAGAGAACAGACCAGAGCCTTCACCACCCACAGATAAAGAGTCTAAGCAATCTGAAGTGCTACTGCATTTGTGATGTTTTATTTGCCATTTATACCAGCTCATGCAGAAAGGTTCAGTGTAACCCGCATTCCAGCCAACTCTGACTTTGTCTGGGAATTGTTTCCAGCATCTGAAGTATCATTTCAGAGCAGGGTTCTTTCAGATGTGTGAAAAGTGAAATACAAAAAGAAAAGCAGAATACCATGGAGCAAAAATAATGTAATTTCTTTTGTTAGACTGAATTAAATTTAAATTAAGAAGGATTAGCAAAACACTTAAGATTAGGCCTGAGACTGAAAATCAAGTAGGCTATCCCAGTTAAACACTGAGCAGAGTTCCCCAGAGTTATGGAAGAGAGATTCCTTTTATTTCTGGAAATCCTTGTTATAAATAGTACTGAGCCATTATGCGCAAAATGCATAATTACCTTGCCCTGTATTCTCATTGATAATGGAGGGACTAGGGAGCAAAAGCTATTTCCTCTGCAGGTGAAAACAGACAGATTCCTCCTGGCTTCAGAGCAGTTTTTTTTCTGATTTTAATTTCCTGACAGTTCAGCTACTACAATTTCCTATGTGTAAGAGTTAAACAGAACTCTGGCAAAAGAGAGGATACCTTTTAAGTTGCTGCTAAGTTACATGGAAAAGAAAAAAGTTAGTACAGAAGTGAGAAGCTTAAATAAGAGGGTGATGGGAGTTGGATGTCTGTGTTTGATGAGGCTTAGCATTATAGATGTGTCTGTATTGGAAGGTTTTCATGGCTTCTAAGACCAAGCTTTCACCCTATAAGCCTGCTGACTGCATTCTGGAGAAAACTGGGAGTGTGTGCTTTTGCTTACAGGCATGTTGGGGCAAGAACAAAAGCAGCTCCTAGGAGGTCCAGCAGACGTTTGGATTTTGCTGGCTGGGAAGGCAGTAGCTCCCAGAACTTTGCTTAAAATTCACAAATCTGTTCTATTTTCTGGAGGTAAGTAGGAAACACACACAAAGGAGAAATGCAAGGAACTGGAGAAAAAGAAGTGGGAGAAGATTTACCGTCTCATTCTGAGTAGGAGTTTCAATGGAGATGTCTGACCTTACCAAGGGTTCCTTTATAGGGTTGGAAAAGAGTTAATGGGAGTCCAGTTAAATCTATTTCTCCTTGATTCTCCTTGATTCAGCTACTCTAAGTATTGAAAGAGACAAATGGGTGGGGATACTGAGCATGGTGATTAGGGTACTGAACACTCTCCCTGTGGGCTATCCTCCTGCAGTATATATATATATATATATGCATCTGGTACAAACTGCAGCACTCTGACAGCCTTTCTGTGTCTGTGAAAAAGTCAATTAACAGTTTTAAAGTTATAAATTGGGATGGATGCCTAAATGGAAAGTAGATGACAAGGCTAAATTTTTTCGGATCTAGTGTTGGATGCAACCTTTAGTTATGCCATAGATACCTCTCTAAAATCACGTTAAGAAGTACGAGCACTTGTACTTTTTATTTATGAAATGTAAGAAAGACATGAAAATAAAATAGGAAAAGTCACATAAAAAAGAGAAAAGCATGAAAGGCAAAGCAAAGTGATGCTTTCACCATAAGTCACGTTTCGTCCTATCTTGTACTCTGTATCATGTCTGTGGCCCAATTCTTTGCCTTGAGGGGATGCCAGAAAGCTATTTGTACTAGCAGAATAGTTCACACAGTCACTCCAAAGCATGTTTATTTCCATTCAACATGGGTTTTGATAAATTTTGAGCTTGGAGTTCAGATACCCACCAAGCAAAAAAAATTGCTTCCTATGTCTGGAAAGCGTATTGTAACAGTTACTGTAAAGCAGTTCATATCATATGCATTCTCAACAGTTCTCTGACTACTTCAGAGAAATTCTTTGTGTATCAGTTGAAGTACTATTTGGATCCAGGAGCAGAAATGTAAATCCAGTGTTAGTCCTTTGCCAAAGTTGCCACATACTGTACTTTCAGCTTCACAACAAAATAGTCAATGAGGAAGATCATATATGGAAATGTGAATAAATATAGAAAGTTACTGATATAAACCATCTTTTAGATTACAACCAAAGTGTATTTTTTCCTTGATTCACATGATTTTTATGCTAGAATAACTTCTACGTTCTTGTTACATTATGGATTTGTTACAAGAGACAGAGTTCTATGGAAAGCTTACTAAAGAAACTTTATCACTGACACTAGACCTCTGCCCAAGCAGAGACACATAAAAATTAATGGAGTTCTATCTTGAAGATGGATCTGCAGGATCAAGTTTAAATCAGACTGTGTTTAACAAGTGAACAACTAGTAAGCATAGAAAGTAGTGAAGAATGTCAGAGAAGGGAACAGACAGCCACTACCTAGTTATAGCTGAATTTTTTACATCTGATAAATGTAAATATGGACTTGTATGAGATTTCTTACAGCAGCTGAGCAGTTACCTAGACATCTGGCAGGTGTTTGCATTGAACTCTTTCTCATAAGGTATTGTGCCTGGTTTAGTTTCATGCTAGGTTACACTGAACCAAGCAACAGAGCAATATAATGGAAATGTACTGGTACATGGCAGGAGTTTGGCATGTCTTTGACTAATGCATGTGAGGAGATGAGTCAAGGCAAATGCCAAACGTAACTGTTGTGCTGTATTAAAGCTGGGAAAAACTTTTCCTGAATTCCAGACAGCAGAGGAGTTCCCTTTGAGACATTATATATTCTTGCCAATAGCTCACTTGTTTCATTCTTAAGTTCCTTCAGAACTCTTAATTTAAGATTTTCCAGTAATAGTGAATGGTCACCATTTGATTTTCCATTTTGTTTCAGCACCTCTTCTTTTGATACTCAATTTCAGACAGTTCTTTTTATATTGTGAAAATACAGGAGTGTCATTTCCACACACTTGCATGTGCAGTGACAAAAATATAAAGAACTAAAGGACTGACAGGGAGGATTTTTTTTTTCCTTCTCCTGCTTTGTCGCGTAGCTGGATTGATTTTATTTTGGACCGTGAATGCTATAATTTAAGTCTGTGCTTAAAACCAGAAACTTTTAAAATAATTTTTTTTCATAATTAAATTGTCTTTCCCCTTCACTCCTATTTTAAATAATTTTGGATGTATGGGCAACCAAAACCATTTTTGGAGAAGTAATTTATCAGCAGCAGCTGCTGCTACCAGAAGCAACTTCCATCAATTTATTTATCCAACAGAAACAGTCTGGCATAAATAATGGAGACACAGACCTTTGCAGAGGACTGTTAAAAACTTCAGGAAGCGTACCCACGCTGCTCCATCTAGTTATGTACAATTAACACTTTCCTTGAGGGTCTTCATTTATTCTTTATTTAATATTGTTGAAATATTACAAAGTTATACCAGGCCCACACAAGAAGATATGTAGCAGTAACATTTAATGTGTTGATACTAATGCTATCTGTGTCCATGATTTGTTAAGGATTTTCTAGTTGAATGTATTTTCTTTACCATAATTTTATACACAAGACTTAGAGCCCAGATAATTATAACTGAAAAGCAGGGGATAAAATATAAAAAGTGACAATTCCTCTGACAAGCAAATATTAGCTAAAAGTAAAGCAGAGACTGTATTTTGAAATTTCATTTTGTTACAAAAGGAAGAGAAAAAGAAAAACTGATGAACCAGGTCACCTTCACTATCTTTACTTAGGGCTATTCAAATGTACAGATTTTATAGTTAAGTTCAGAAAACACTCCACACTAAATCTGTTTTATAATAAACCAGCAACCTGGTCTGGATTGTTGTTTTATGAATGAATCATTTCAAAAGGATAATTTAAAATAAAAAGAAAATTAAAAAGAAGGACACAGTTGCTTTCTTTACCCCTTCAGGGATGTTGTTGAATATATTACTTTCCTTCTCTGTCTCAGATGGCCAAGTCTGCATTGACAGGGATCAAAGACAACATATGCAAAAGGAGGAGAGATCAGTGAGGTATTTAGCCTAGAAAGCTCCATTTGTCATAATTCTCAAGCTATTTTTTTGATCAAAGAAGTTACAGAAATCAATCTGCTAGGACTCTTACAGGGTCCTAAAAAGACATCTTCTAAATCATCTGTGATTTGAAGCATAACAGTGGGTTAACAAAATTCTCCAAACACAGGGCAGCCATCAAGCAGTGAATACTATGTCTGTAGCAAACTATCCTAATAATCACATAATGCTATTATTAGCCCAACTGTGCTGTTGTGAGTAAATGAAAAACACTCTTTACTCCTTGCTTTTCCTCTAGGTGGGTTACAGTAACCCAAAAGACTTCCTCATGTAAGGTCATGTTTACTCTAGTTTTATTCAGTGTGTAAATTAAGTGCCTGGAGAATATTAGGGGACTTTTTAGACTGCAGTGCTATCAGATTCCATGTATTTTCACTCCCTGAACTCTTTGAAATAACCTGCTTGCAATGTGTACAGGACAGAACTATAGACACACACACACAAAATATAATGAGAAATGTATGGAGGATTAACTATGATTTTTTTTTCTGAAAAAGGAAATATGTTCATTGATTTCAGGAAACTTTGCAATCACATTCTTTTTGCACTTAAAAATACTTCTGAGATCTTTGTTGAAGGTAGCAATTGAATGTATGTTTCCCATTTGAATCAGATCAAAAGGCAACTTGTAGTTTGTCCATTTTAAAGATGGAAACCTTATATTAATATATCTACTGGGAATATTGCAATATAAGAGCTAAATTGCCACTTTGTGATCAACATTAATGCTGTAAACAATACAGAGCAAATAACATAGTTGCTTTCCTATGTCACTTCTCATTTTGGGAGCAATTGAAAGTAAATACTTAAAACTCTAAAAAACTTCAATAAATGTTTTTTTCATACTAGATACACAGCTGGAGTCTTTGTCTAAGGAGATGGTTAGGGGATGTCTGTATTAGGAGGACACGGTGCTGCATAATAAAACTCTTACTGGCTGACAACCTGATATTGACGCAGAATTGTTTTCAGTCATTTGACTCAGGCTAGCTTTAGACTAAGCCTGTGGCCCATCAGCAGTTTGAGTACATTCCATGTGTGTGGAAGAATATTTTTCTGGCTTTGTTTTGGTCGAATTTTATTTTAAATTATATTCTGCATGCTTTGCACTTGTCCATGATGTGAGCCCATCCACTCCAGTGAGCAGTCCTGACTTGCACCAAAAAGCTAATGCAGAACATCTAGTGACAGCTCTGTAACACAGTGTTCACAATGAGAATCTGCACCTGAAGCAGGACTATAACTTCATGATATGTTTACGGTTCCTCCAGAGTTTGTGTTGAAAATAAATTTTGGCTAAAAAAATGTTTGTTGGCATTGCCTGGTAAAGGGCTTTTAAACTGTATTCGTGACATGGGAAAAGTGGAAAATGTTTCAGGATTAGTCAACGTGATGGCAAGTTGCAGCAAGAGCCACATTCCTCACCTTTCCTCACTGAGAAGCAGAACTGTTGCTTTGGGAGTCTGTGGTTTTAACAGAATCTCACCATGTTTTCATGTTACTATCAGATGTCTACTCTTTGAAGAAATTTTTGTTGTTGTTGTTGTTTTTATTGTTATTTTGTGATATTGTATAAAATGTAGAATCAGCATAAAATACTTATTTTTTTTTCTCAGAGAAATTGCCACAATTTTCCTGTCTCAGAGCCACTTAGCTAGAAAATTAAACTGAAAAAGGATTAGAAAAGATTAGTCAGATGTGCAAAGCGAACAGGTATCAATACTGATCTTTTCTTTTTGTTGTGTGCCATAACTAGGTGATGATATTCACAACTTTTTCATATTGTTGTTCCTGCATGCTGAGGAAAATTGCAATCAATATTTTCCTATATGTCATTATAAGGAAACTAGTCATTCAAAGAATGTAATTAGCCTGTAATTATCAGCTGATAATGAATAGCACATCCAATATCTTGCCTCCTTTGAACGTTACAGTTATGCTGTGAAACAAAAAGAGACAAGAAACAGGATTTAGTGCTGTGTTTTCAAAATGGATGACTGAGATTCTAAATACTGTATAAGGTAGTTGTTGACAGCTAAAAATAATTGACAAGTGTTGAATTATCATGACATGGAAATGTCTCCATAAGCAAAGGAATAGAGAATATTAGTGATTATTACTTAATTACAAATCCAAAAAGCAGATGAGATGAAGGGAACAGTTAGTTAGAGGGATTAACAAGGAAAGAAAATACAGATGTGATGACAGAATATACTGGATCTTAGAAGAGAGAAAATTCAAGGAAGGCTCTCTCCTTTTGAAATCAGTCAGTCTTTTGCATATAAAGCATGTATTCATGCACTGTAAATTATGGCCAGAGGGAGAAACTGAGGCCAGGAATTAATAGGATTTCAACACAATTTGACAGGTCTGTTGATATGATGAACATCCCATTATCCTTGTTAATGCTAACTAAATTATGCGGAAATGCTATTAAACCTTATGCTTGAAGCCCACCTTTAATTATTTTTGATCAGGAGAAGACGAGCAGCAGCAAATTAACCTTAAGTTGGCTTACTTAGAGGTCTTTGAACTATTCTTTGCAACATCTTCTTGCAGGGGTCTTTTGGAGTCTGGGTGAGTGGAATTTGAATTCTGAGCCAGAGGATGCTTTTGATGCTCCTGTTTCTTTTTACTAGTTCTTCTTCATGGGTTTAAGATTAAGTCCTTGAGAAACTGTCTGTGTTAGGATGGAATTTTGGGTTTAGTATTAGATAAAATATGCCCTGGTACTCTCACAAGATGGAGCATATTAATTACCTGGTACATGAACAGAACGCTTCACATTTTAACAGGTGTTGCCTGAGGTCTAAGCTATTCACCCAAGTACATAATAAGGAGGTAGAAAGTGCTGTGGTCTTATTACACCAGCTACTCTAAGAATTAGAATTAATGTAATGAATGATATGATTACTGTTGGTAGAGTAGCCAATATAGACTGAAACTAAAGTGGTTTTACAAGCTGGAGGAGGACCTTCCTCCTAGCACTTAGTTTCCTACTAATTTCTTGAGTTCTAAAAAACCCTAAAGTCTCTTTTTGCCTAATATTTTCTATGCTTAGTCTTACACTTTTGAATGCAAAGACATTCAGGCACAGGCTATTAAGATGTCTTGGGAGAAAGCAAATATGTGTGTTTGGCAGAACACAAGAAAGTTCACTGTCAAGTTGGCTATTCCTTACAATCTGCAGTTTTTCAAGCTCTCTTGGGGAGCATAACAACTCCGATTTCTTTTTTAACGTCAAATTCTTATGCAGTTTTTTTTTCTTACTGAATTTTACTTGAAATATCCTGATTTGTACTACTTATTAAATTATTTGAAATCAAGACAACAAAATGCACACATTAGAATAATTTAAAATTGAATTTCTACCTGCACAGTAGCTTCCTTTCCTGATGTTTTGACTCTGTGTCATGATGCCGGTGATGTCAGTTCATATTTGCATACCAGTGTGGAAGATGTTTGAATAGCAATGACTTTCTCCAGAGGCAGAAGTACAGAAGCACTCTCCTTTTTGCTCTGCTGTGTCTCCCAGTATATTGTGTTATCATCATCAAATAGAATCATAGAACAGTTTAGGTTGGAAAAGACCTTTAAAATTATCAAATCCAATTGTTAACACAGCACTGCCATGTTAACCACTAAAACATGTCCCTAAGTGCCACATCTAGATGCTTTCAGAACATTTCCAGAAATGGTGAATCAGACAATTTCCTGGGCAGCCTGTTCCAAAGCTTGACAACCCTTTCTGTGAAGAAATTTTCCCTAATATTCAATCTAAACCTCCTCTGGCTTGATAACATTTCCTCTTATCCTATTGCTTGTTACCTGGGAGAAGAAACTGACACACACCTGGCTACGACCTAACTTCAGGGAGTTGTAGAAAGTCATAAGATCCTGAGCCTCCTTTTCTCCAGACTAGATAACCCCATCTCCCGCAGCTGCTCCTCATTAGATTTGTGCTCCAGACCCTTCACCAGCTTCAGTGCCATTCTCTGGGAACACTCCAGCACCTCAATGCCTTTTTTGTAGTGAGAGGCCCAGAAATGAACACAGGATTCAAGGTGCAGCATCACCAGTGTTGAGTACAGGGGATAATCACTGCCCTAAGTCCTGCTGGCCACACTGTTGCTGATACAGGCCAGGAGGCCATTGGCCTTCTTGTCCATCTGGGCACACTGCTGGCTCGTGTTCAGCTGTCTGCCGACCAGCACTGCGAGACATTTTCCATCGGGCAGCTTTTCAGCCACTCTCCTCCAAGCCTGGAGTGCTTCCTGAGGTTGTTGTGACCTAAATGCAGGATCCAGCAATTGGCCTTGTTGAACCTCATGCCATTGACCTCAGCCCATTGATCCATCCTGTCCAGATTCCTCTGCAGAGCCTTCCTATCCTTTCACAAATCAACACTCTCACCCAATTTTGTTGTCTGCAAAATTACTGAGAGTGCACTCAATCCCTTTGTCAGGATCATCAGTAAAGAAGGTAAACAGGACTGGCCAAAATACTGAGCCCTGGGGAGCGTCACCAGTGACTGACCATCATCTGAATGAAACTCCATTCACCACCACTCTCTGGGCCTGGCCATGCAGTTATTTTTTTTTATCCAGTGAACTGTGGGAGACAACATGGAATACATGCAATTGAAACATCAATCATAGAGGAGAAACAGATGCAGCCCAAGAGAATTCCTGGAGTCAGCACAGAGAAACTTCATACTGTGAATTTGTTGTTCCATGCCACTCTATTCTATGTAACCTCTCTCCCCCCCACCATCTCCACGCTGCCGGCTGTGTGGAGTGCCATTCCTCTCCTGCCCCCAGAGCCGGGCCACGTCCCTATCCTAACCCCATTGGTTGTCTCCCCTGCCTCTCCCCGATTCCAGGGTTCTTACTGGGTATTACCCTCCCGGTCCCTCTAGTTGGCTGGCTGAGTAGCCAAGCCTCTCCCTTCCTTCCAGCATCCTTATAAGCAGTGGGAAACGTGAATAAACCCTCTTTGCCTCCTGCCTGCCTGCATGCCTCATGGCTCTTTGCTGCATCCTGCACCTGAGCTCACAGCACAGCAACTCCGTCTTGGCAAGGCGGAAAGCAGAGAGAATTTTCCCCGCAATCCTGTCAGTGAACAGTGCATCCACCCAAGCCGTGTGCAGCCAGTTTCTCCAGGAGAATGTTGTAGGAAATGGTGTCAAAGAATTCAGTGAAGTCCAGCTTGACAACATCCACAGCTTTCCCTTCATGCATTCAGTGGGTCACTTTTTCATAGAAAGAGATCAGGTTGGTGAAGAGGACCTGCCTGTCATACACTCATGATTGCTTGGGCCTGATCCCCTGATTGTCCTGTATGTGATGTGATGGCACTCAAGATGATCTGCTCCATGACCTTCCCCAGCACGAAGGCTGACAGGCCTGTCATTCCCTGGATCCTTCTTCTGGTCCTTCTTGTAGATGGGTGTCACATTTGTGAAACTCCAGGAGGCTGGGACCTTCCTGGTTATCCAGGACTGCTGTTTAATGATTAAAAGCAACCTGATGACAACTTCCTCCCACTCCCTTAGTACTCAAGGGTTACCACTGGTTATCACGTTGTTGCAAAAAGCAGATGGAGCTTTAGAGACCTTTTGGACTCACTGCAGTCCCGAAGGAGGAGCAGAAGCAATTAGTCTCTCTCTGCTCCCTGTGAAACCACAGGCAATCTTCAGTGGCTGATGTAGTGTGACTTGACTTCATCTCCAGTGTACAGAAGGACCTAATACATCCAAATGAATTATAAATGATAGTGGTAGACAACAACTGGTACTCCCTTTATCAGTGTAATTACCACTATGTGTGAAAATCTAAATTAGGAATGAGACCTTGAATGGCAGCTCAGCTGTGCAAGATTCAGCACAGAAGAAGTAAAAAAAACGACTTTAAGCACTTTGTATTTTCTCCACATTCAGGGGCCATCCATATTATTGTTAGGCATCACAATCTAAGTTGTGTTCAATGAAAATTAGAAACGCAGCTTGATTTTTTTGACAGTGAATCTTTTCAGCGTGCTTTTCAGCTATAATCTGTGAACTAAATGTTATCTCTGTGTATATAATAACTTTTTGGGGGGTGAATATTCCATTTTTAAAATAAGCCTGTGGACAGGAATAAGTATAACAGAATGAATTTTCATTAACTGCTCACTGTGAATATGTTTTCTATCTTAGTGGTGTTAGACATATTTTTTCATAAGGCATTATGTATTTGATTCACCCACAGATACAACACGATCTCTGCAAATCATTTGTAGATGCAGTCTGGAAATGTCCCTGATTAAAGCATTCACACTATAACAAAGCACTTAGGAAGACATATTGGAAATTTACCCCGATCCCTTTGTGATGCTTGCAATATGATGCATCTCATCTTAAAACTAAGCACATAATCATGGCATGGCCAGAGTTGGAAAGAACCTTAAAAATCATTAAGTTCCAACCCCCTGGCCTGGTCAGGGACACCTTTTACTAGACTAAGTTGCTCAGAGTCCTGTCCAACCTGGCCTTGAAAACTTCTTGGATGAGGCAGCCACAATTTTTCTGGGCAAATTGTTCCAGTGCCTCACCACCCTCACAGTCAAGAGTTTCTTATTAATATCTAATTTAAACCTATCCTCTTTTCAGTTTAGAACTATTTCCCATTGTGCTGTCACTACATGCTCTTGTAAATAATTTTTCTCCATCTTCCTTGTTGGCTGCCATCAGGTGTTGGAAGCTGACATTTAAATCACCACAAGCCTTCTCTTTTCACTGCTGAACAATCCCAGTTGTCTTAGGCTTTCCTCATAGGAGAGGTACTCCAGCTCCATCCTTGTAATCATCTTGGTGGCCCTCCTCTGGATTTGCTCCAACAGGTTGATGTCCTTCCTTGTGCTGGGAACCCCAGAACTGGGTGCAGCACTCCAGGTGGGGTGTCACCACAACAGGCCAGAGGGGCAGAATAACTTCTCTCGACCTGATGCCCACACTTCTTTAGATGCAATCCAGGACATGGTTGGTTTTCTGGGCTGCAAGTGCATATTCCAAGCTCATGTCCAGCCTCTCATCCTACCAGCACCCCCAAGTCCTTCTCAGCAGGGCTACCCTCGATCTGTTTATCCCCCGACCTGTATTGATAGCAGAAGTTGCCCTGACCCAGGTTCAGAACCTTGCACTTGGTGGTGTTAAAACTCATGAAATTCCCATGGGCCCACTTCTTGAACTTGTGCAGGTCCCTCTGGGTGGCACCCAATCCTTCAGGTGTGTCAACTGCATCACTCAGCTTGGGACACTGGTCCCAATAGGGACCGTAAGAGTTTACTTTGGATGGATGCCTCATGAAGGAAGTTTTGATCTTCTGTAAAGCCTTTCTGTAAAGCATTTGGCAGGGCCCCCCACAACATCCTTCCCTCTAAATTGGAGAGAGATGGATTTGGTGGGTGCACAGATAGGTGGATAAGGAATTGATTGGATGGTCATATCCAATGTGGTGGGCAATGGCTTAGGGTCCCGATGTACATGAGTGATAGGGTGATGTGTGGTGTCCTTCGGGGGTCTATATTGGAGCCAGGTTATTTAATATCTTCATTAATGACATAGATGAAGGGATTGAGTGCACCTTCAGCATACTAGTAGATGATACCAAGCTGAGTGACGCAGTATTTTTCAGGTATTTGCAGAATCATGGAATGGTAGGGGTTGGAAGGGACGCTGTTGATCATCTGATGCAACCCTGCCGATAAAGGAGGTTCACCCACAGCAGATTGCACAGGATTACATCCAGGCAGCTTCTGAAAATCTCCAGAGAAGGAGACTCCGTAACTTTTATAACCTCCATAACCTTTGTACCTCCATAACTTGCGCCCTTGGCAGCCTGTTCCAGAAGTTTGTCCTTGTATTCAGATGTAACTTCCTGTGTTTCAGTTTGTGTGCATTGCCCATTGTTCTGTTGCTGCACCACTGAAAAGAGTCTGGCCCCATCATCTTGACACCCTTCCTTATGATAACTTGTTTGTTCCTTCAGATAAAATGCTTCATTCTGTAATCTCTTTCCAGTATTCCTACAAGCCTTCAAATTTTAACTGTAAGAAAAATACTGGAAAGGGCTGTTTACTAACTAGAAAGCTGCAGAAACCCTGTGTAGCACTCAAAACACAGCTGTTTACATAGATTGTTCTACTGCACAGGGCTTTTGTATTGTGTATAATTACCTTATTGTGTTATACTGCCTTCTTCTCTCTTTTTTTTTTAATTTTTCTTTTTTGAAATAGGTCAGTTAAAGAAAAAGAGATAAACATTATATGTATTCCGTGCTGATTTTATTTGGTAACTTTAGGAGAAATTGCTATGATTTTCTCTTAAGTAAGGCATTTATTTTTGAAACTTTATCCATTCATATGCTGTTAGCTCAATGTAATAATCAATGGAGTGTCAGGAGATTGTCCACACTCACCTAGCTCATATTCCATGAGACAATATTTCTTTATGGAATCTTGAAATATTGAACTTTAGCATGATTTCTGCAAAATAAATGGCTAAATTTTTTTATCATTAGAAAAGTTGACACAGGTCCATTACCAAACACTGGAAATGGAGAGTTATACTCCCAGTACAGGATTGTGTTAATTACTAAGCAGATGGCTGGGAGCTGAATATTGATTCTATTTTCTTTATGCCTTGATTCGTTTTTAAACTATGTTGAACAGTCACGAAGAAAATACTTGCCTCAAAAGGAGCAGGTGTGTATGCAGCGCTACAAAGTATGGATATGTTCTGGACTTGTAAAATTAACCATCAGAAATATTAATGATTGATGATGCTACACTGCTTACTAAAATGAATATGTACCACTGCTTTCATAGCCTATCTTATCCATGGTTCTTGCATAAAATATTCTCCATGAGAGCAAAGACTCATTTCTCTTTTAAAATGTATTCTGTTCTATATTTTTATTATAGCTGTATCTAGATTATCCATCCTCAACAGTTTTAGAAAGTCAAGAGAAGTGCACAGCTATTAGAAAATCTAGTGAAAATTTGCGAGTGAATGAGCTGCATTCTGATACAGCTGTGGTGAGAAAAAGTTCAGATAGCAGATCTGCCTGTAATAATATTTTTCATAAAATCCAGTTACAAAATGAACATACATGATGTCTGGACTATCTGACACTTAGATCATGTTTCGTAAGTGTTAGATAAAAATATCCACACAGAGACAACAAAGGATGTAAAGCAGCAGCACATTATAAAAAGTTCCTTGCTTTGATGTTCTGAAATGTCTTTTACTGCTTAGTTTAAATGCCCTAAAATTTGTTATATCATCTTATGAGCATTTTGATTTTGAGACTTATTTTAATGTGATGACACTTTGCAAAATCCTTCGATAGAACAAAGTAGAGATAAACTTATTTCTTTGCAAGTACTGAGAATGTTTTATGTATGTATTTTTTATCACTGGGAGACAAAGCAGTTACGAATTTTCTTATGCAAATCTGTGAGAATTCATGCTTGCCACTGATTGCAGAAAATTATGTCTTTCATTATTAAACTCAGTAAATTCTTCTAAGCAACACATCTATGATGAAACTAGACTTTCATCTTTTCAATCTGTAATGGTGTGTAAAATTATTCATTTAATCTTTTAGTATTTATTTTTCTTTTCTTTAGCTTAATGAAAATTGAGAAGGAAAGCTGATATTTTTTTAAAAGGGATGGAACTAAATATTTTCATGTCATGGTGTAACAAGGTGTGAATTGTTGTTATTCAGTCTCACAGATGAAAACTTATTATCTTTAATACTTTTATAAGAAAATAGGCACCATATGAAATGGTTCTGTATATCATATGTGAAACTTGCACTCTTCAACGTCTGGATAGGTCTTTTGTTTTATCTGCAATATCATTTTAAAGAACTTGTTCAATACAAAATTGCAAAATTTGTGTAACTTCTAAAAGAAATTTTACCTGTTTAAGAACTTCAAATTGCCTTGGAAGAACCTACAGTTTACTGAAAGAGTCTTTTGAGAACAATTCCTGTTAAGGCAGACAGCATCATGCACCTCCCTGGAAATAAAAGAGTTCAGAAATGTACAAGTATAAAAGTCCAAAGAAACTGAAATTACTGTTTCTTCCATGTGACTACAATTATGTGCCATTATCTTTACCTTCCTCCTGCTAAGTCAACCATGGCCTTAAATTCAAAAGTGATAAAGCAGAGGTAGGTTATTATTTATACAGAAGAATTCCCTTCTAGTGGAGAGTTGGTGGAGTATATTGATGGTTCTCTTCTGTGGTCCTAATAGGCAAAATGAGGCTGCCAGTGCAGAGAACATATTTATAACTTTTCTTTGAGCTACACTGGGTCTGTAAAGCCAAATCTACCTAAATATTATAACACATTTCTAATTGTAACTTAATTCTTCAAAGCAGAAGATTGGACAGCACTTCCAAGACAAAGAAAACAGGCAATTGACATCAAATCCATAAGAGCCTGCAGAAAGTTCATTGTATGCCCATTCTTAGTTTCCTAGATCAGCTTTCGCACAGATAACATAAAAAGTAACAGTGGCTGGAAAAGCAGTTGCAGTCTACCTGGCAATAGGGGCAAATACCTTAGAAGTGGAAATCCTCAGATTCCTATCCACAGGTAAATTACTTACAGCAACTGTGAATGCAATTTAATTGTGAAGCAAATTGTACCCATAAAAAAGGACAAAAATTATAGGTAGTCTGGCCCTGTAGGCAAACATAAATCATGTATAATGATATTGTAGGCCAATTATTTGTTCTGATTTCTCTAGCTGGGCATTTCATTCAGCATGGACTACGACAGAGCTTGTGGAAGATAAATTTTTGTAATAACTTCATGGGAAAGATTATTTTGGCAAAACTGTGAGGTGTCCATTTCCCTTAAAGAAGCTATTTTCTTAAGACCCTTTTATAGATATACATGGTTTCTCTAGCTATGTCCATGATTTCATCTTTCCGAGAGCCACAATAAGAAAAACTCTTATGAGACCTGGACCCTTAGTTTTCCTCTGAAATTTTGGCTCTTTCATTTCGGTCCGGAAATGACATGGAGATGGTTTCCTGAGCAATTTCACCCCGAGGAGTAGGGTGAAATTCTGGACTGAGGTACCTAAATTTGGAAGTCTAGATGTAGACGATGTACCCAGGCTTTGCTTATAGTCATTGAAGACTTGGGTCTTTATTCAGGTGATGATGCATAGGTATCTAATGCCATTTGTGACATTCTGAAATGCGTGAGGTGTCAGTGTGGGGCTGACAGATACGACATAGGAAACATAGTACACCAATGCCCTTGTGGATTTGCAGCATAGGGCCAGGTGATTCGGTCTAGGAAAACTTCAGATGGACTAGGGCTTGCTCGTGGAAATCTGAGTGGAGCTAATGTGAGTTGATACAGTCAAAAGCCTCTATAAAGCTGTTTTGCAAACCTGTATGTAGACCTAGATTTGATTAAATTGGGCATGTTTCCCCAGGTTTCATCCAGAGGTCCACACAGACACTTTCGAGTGGATTAACCCAAAGAATACAGTTCACAAACATATGAATTATGTTTGTGCCTGATTTTCTTACAAAAAAGCTGCACCAAATTCTGTGGTTTGATTCTTTTGATAAGTGACTTTAGGAGTGGAGAGAGAGAATAGCAAGAATTCAAATAAAGCTGGATTGCAAATAGAAGTTTAGAGTACTTGGAAAAAAAATAAATTGGAGCATCAGAAAAGCATTAAAAGCATCAAAATATTCACCTTAGGTCTCAGCTTCCCAGTGATTAGCTTTTCAAACATCTAATGGCTGTTCATAAATCTGCATTTGTCCCTTTTTATCACTGCTACATTGCTCCCATGTCACTTAAAGCGCGAAGAGTTTCAAACATCTTGGTAATTGTCAAAGCATGTAACTTCCATAAGGATTTTTGCGTAGTTTAAACTAGTGTATTGCATTCACTCACAGGAAAATGTTCTGCTGGCTGTACAATCCCTTTCTTAACCCAAGTAACCTCCCTGGGATAAGGACCTGCCTTCATACTAGCTTGTTTGAGCAAAATGCAAAATAAATTCCAATCAAAATAGTGGGATTTAGGAGGCTATTTTACTTAAGTTTTCATTGTAGTTCACAGTTGCGTGAGGATGGTGAGAAAAACACACCACCAAGTATTTTCCAAGAGAAAGAAAGGTGGAAATTATTTCTTATTGATGGAAGAGAAGAAGTGAATTTTCAAAGTGTATTTTGACAATATGAGTGAAATGTACTCAGTTGGCTTTGAGCAAGAGGTAGTGCCAGTGTAATTTTGAAACTGTCACCTGTATTCTGTTCTGATTGGCATTTTCTGAGCTTCTGTCATGTAATCTTTCCTGCTGACAGTTTGTCACAGGAAAAAAGTGGAGAGCATAGACTTCTGCTATGTATGAAAGTGTCTGATCTGGAAACTGAGTATGTTTGAGCATTGTATGAGAAAAAGGCATGGATGGTCCAGGAATATTACCTCTTACTTTTTAAAATATATCTTTTTAGATGCTATATATTTCTTCTAATGAGAAAATCCAATGCATTATAAATTTAGTTTGCCAAGATATTATTTTTTTTTTATTCTTGCACTTAGTTTCTATAAAAAAGGAGCAATAGGACTTCAGTCAGATCCTTGAGTGATAAAAATTGACAAAGATCTGTTGAATTCAGTGGTGTTCTACTGATTTACCTCATCAGAAGTGCTGGGTCATCACTTGACCTTTCTCCAGAAGTCATAAGATCAGGCTTCAAGGCTTCTTACAAGCTCTGTCAGCAGCTCTTAGCCACCAGAGGTCCCATGGCAGCTCTTATAGCTGTTATGGCCTGCAGATATAAACACTATCAGCATAGCTCTGAAGACTGGGTGGTTATGAGCTTCTTTGTTTAATATTCAGGGTTTTCTCGTTAATGCCTGTGGCTTTCTTTAGTAGCTCCAGAGAACAGAAGGAATTAGTAGCAGTTAAATAATTCACAACAGTCATATTAAGTTCAGCAATCAGCAAAGTTTTTCTAGAGTGGAGATTAAGACTAACAGGACCCATCTGGCATAGAATTATTGTGATTATTTTTTAAAGGTATTAGAATTTACAGCATGAAAATCTGGAAGGCCATGCTCCCTCTGGATTGTATGGGGAAAGTTCAAGCAATCAGTGATTTACTGAAAGCAATGCTACAGGCTGTGTCTTTGACATATGTTAGCTGTGAGATTACAGGGATGGGGAAACCTGCAAGCAGTGCCAAACAGGAAAGATTCCTTATTCCATAATACTCAGTGGTATAGTTCTAAGCCCTCACTTCTTTTGCATTGTGTACTGACATGACCTTCAGAACTTTTGTGACAGTTTGTGAGAAATGTAGGAAATACTAACTGACCATAATATCTGTGGAGGTCTGAGAAAATGCATCACAGGTATGGAAGATGCAGTTGTGAAGTATTTTTTTTAAATCTCGAAAAATAACCTCACTGGTGTTTCCAAGTGTAGAGATGTCACAACCTCTCAGGATAACCTTGTCTCAGAAAGAAAAGAATTATTCTTATGTTTAAATGGAATTTCCCGTATTTCCATTTGTGCTCACTGCCTCTTGTCCTTTTACTGACCACCGCTGAGAAGAGTCTGATTCTTCCCTCTTTAGTTTCTCCCATCAGTTATTTTAAACACATCAGTGAGATCCCTCTAAGCTACCTTTTCTTCAGGTTCAACAGTTCCAGATCTCTCACCCTTTTCTTATAGGAGAGATGCTCCTCTTCCTAAACATCTTCGTGACTTTTTGTTCGTCTCTTTCCATGTCTCTCTTGCAGCAAGGAACCCAGAGCTGGACACAGTACTTCACATGTGGCCCCTTCAGTGCTGAAAAAGGGAAAGATCACCTCTCTCAGCTTGCTGGGAACTCTATTCTCAATACAGCCCAGGAGGCTGTTGGCCTTTTTTGCAACAAGGGCATGTTACTGGCTTGTGGTCAGCTTGTCCAGATCCTTTTCTGCAAAGGTGCTGAGCTTTGCATTTCCTATTGATGAACTTCATGAAGTTCCTATTGACTCATTCCTCCAGCCTGTCATTGTATGGCACCACAAACATCCAGTGCATTGGCCACTGCTCCCGTGTTTTATAGGTTTCAAGTTTGTACTTCATAGCAGTGATCACAGCTTTTTGAGCCCAGCAGTTCAGCCAGTTTTCTATCTGTCTCACTGTCCACTTCTCTAGTCTGTGCCTCATCAGATTCAGGAACATGTTATGGGAGAGAATCATCCTCCCTTCCAGGAAAGGAGACCTTTAGTTTTAAAAGATGCCAACATATACTACACCATGATTATCTATCGATCAATGTAATAGTATTTCTATAAAAATGGGAATGTCGAGCTTACTCACTCTTCTATCCAATCTTCTCTGTGCCAGTCAATTCATGAAAGCAAAACATATCCACTTACAGTACTTAAAGGAAACATTTTAAAACCTGTGCAGTATTTGGCAGGCCAGAAATAGCACTTTAAATATTTAAGATAATTTCCCAACTCAGGAGCACTACTTGTCAAATGACAAATGTATTCATACCCTGGGTATTAAAGAGCTTAACTTTCAATAATGGTAACAGAATAAAATTTAATAAAAATTTATTTTTCCACATTTTTTATTGTGACCTGGTAGCACGGTGACCTATTTCATGCACACTTTCTCAAAAAAAAAAAAAAAAAATCAGTCTTGAAAGAGATCTCTTTGTGTTCTTAATGGAAGCCTGGAAAAAAAAAGAAAAGCAAGTGAAGAATTTCGTAAAGGAAACATCATTAGGTATGGAGCAACACCTCAAAATACCAAGGAAGTTTGTAAGACCTCTTATAGTTTTCTAAGAAATTCTGAATTGCACCCTTATAATGTGATCATATTATTCCGCTCATTAAAGAACAAGCCTACGTAATCCTATAACCATGGTGGACCACTGTCCTAATAGGGCAGTTGTTTCAGTCAGCATTGCAGAGCATCGCAACCTTAATGCTGCTTTTTGTAGGAATGTACACACGTTCTTAGCCTACATAAAAAATATAAACCTTGAAATTTAGGTAATTCTGGGGTTGGCCTTTTTAACATTAGTGTCAGTTGGTGGGTTGGTTTGTTTGGTTTAAGTACTTGATTTTGTATACTATTGGGATTTAGATATTACTGTGTAATTTTCAGTTATTCTAGAGTAAAACTTATACAATATGAGAATAAATAAGAATTGATTTTAATTTTGATAGTAACTTTCCCACCTCAGACAGTTCAGTCTGGGCCTGGTGCATTATTTCCATCCAGTGTTTCACTTTCCCTGTGTTTTTTTGGTAATTGATATTGATTTGAATCTGCCTTTTCACCTGCTATGTTAGTTGAGAAGGAAAAGGGATTGTTATAATGACTCACCTATTTCCATAGAAATAGATATTGTCCACATTTGACTACTTATGAAATTTGATGATGCATTTGCTTGTCAAATATCAGTGCTTGCATGTCTACAAAATTTTAGTTTTATAACTATTGATACAATCAACTTCTAAGCTACTCAAGCTGTATTTCCAAGCATGCAGACGTCCTTATAAGTGCCCAAAACTCCCTGGGTGACATCACTCAGGATTACATGGAGAGCAAAAGAAATGCATAAGGTAAAAAGCCACTTGAAATAATGTTCATTAACATAGAAATATGCTCTTTTAGCATGAGGTGCTTTCATATCTGTTTAAAATAAAAGTAATCCTAAAGCAATAACACAACAAATGAAAGAAGTGCATTGCAAAGTAAGCCTTTAGATTATAAACTGTAAGCTGAAGAAAATGATGAACAGCTACAAGAGAATGTCACTAATTCCAGTTCTTGAGAAGAAATACTGAGTATGAAATTGAAATTAGTCATTCATCCATCACAGAGTTGAAATTGAAAAAAAAATCAATGTAAATTTGATTTTAAGCATCATACTTAGACTTTTATAGTTTGCTATAAGTAGAACTTTGAAGAATTTCCGATTTAGCCACTAATGAGGCAAACTTCTGGGATTCAACTAATTTTATTTAAATTTAAGTCAATTTTATGAGTCTCTACTATCAGAAATGAAAGAAAGCAGAGAAACACTAGCTATAGATGCCTGTTTGTTCACTGATGAAGTGGCCAAATCAGGTTAAACAGCAGATGCCTAACCATCAGGTGAGATGAATTCTTATGTATCTTGTCACCTCCCTATACTATCCAGTAAGCTTTCTGCAGATATCTTCTTTATTTGTTTTGGGTTTTTTGTGTGGCCAATCTGTTCGTCAGACAGATGGTTTTCCCCCTCACTGACAACTCCAATGAGAAACTAACCATTTGAGGTTAGTCAAAGGTAATCTTCTCCCAACATGACAGATCTCTGCATCAAAAAAATCCTCTAAAGAGAATTAAAGTGGACAGATTGTTGAATTGACTTAAACCTTTTCAATGAAGTCAAATTAATTATGTTTTATCAGTCCAAAATTACATGTGAAGGATACCTGTACACCATCTGAAAATGTTGGTTCAATTAGTTCTTGCAATTAAGCTACAAAGCAATTCTAAGAATTCCATTCTCATTCAAATTATAATTTTACTTCATAAGTTCTTCTTTCCAGCATATCTTTTTTTTTTTTTTATTTTAACATTTAGAAAATAATCCATTTAGGTGCTTAAAGAAAGGATCAGTTACATTATCACATTATTGTCTGATCTGCTATTAAAGCTGTCCAATGACAAATACTCTCATATGTATACTCATTATTTCAGGATGATTTTGACCAGTATTCTGCTAAGTAGAGTGTAATTTCTGCTGCTGGGCATCCATGTTCTGATGTTGTCCAATGTTCCTCTTTATGATTTTTGACAAGATTTTATGCCTCTGATTCTTCTGAAATATTTCCAAAATTTTTGTTCACTTGAATTGACAACAACTTCTGATCTAATTCTGATCTAACTTCTAATCTTTTATTACTAGTTTCTTAGTTTCATCATTAATGAGTAGCATAAAATCCTGGGATCATTTATTTAAAATTTGTTCCTACTCCTGTTTGAAAATCTCATTTTTAAAAGCCAGACATGGAACATTTCTGCCGTCTTTTAATGCTCTTGAGGTTCTTCGTTCTCTATAGTACATTGACAAGGGAACTCTATGCCAAGTTAATCTAATTTTCTCCCCTCCAATGTTCCTCTAAATGGTTGTAATATTCCTTTCACGTCTTTTTAATTGATTTAGCTCCAAAAAGATCATTTGAGAGCTGTGTGGGGCTCTACTGCCTTATCGGTTTCTTCCATGAGAAAGTAAGAAGTCCATTCAGTCTGTTTGAATTTTTTCAACCTTTTTCTCCCTATCCTTCTTCCAGACTATTTTCATTAGTAACCTATAGCATTATGTTTGTGGTGATACTATCAGCACCATCACTGCAGAGAAAAAGCATTTGAAGGCTCTTAAAATATCTTTGTAGCAAGAAGCCTACTTAGTAGCAAGAAATGCAGCTTTTCAGTACGTAACATCATTCAGATTATTATTTCATGTCCATTACTCTCACGTCCAGTAAAAGGACTGTGTCATTAAGAAAGAAAAAAAGACGTTTCTATTATGAGCAATGTACATTTAGTTCACAGCAAGCCTGCTTCAGAACGAGATAAAACCAAAAGGAAAGAGATGGATGAAAATGACGTTGATATTACATGGTTAGCATATCCTAGTTTTGATAGAGATAATCTATCAGAGCCAGGATGGAGGAGAGGAGGGGGCAGATTATTACAATTGATTTTTTTTGTTTAGTATTTGTGGGAATTGTTTTCTTGATTTTTTAATTTTATCCTTATCTCAAGCCACAGATTCTGTGATTTTTAGCAGCAGACCCAGGACATCCATGACAACATACCTGCCTTTTTATTCGAGCAAATCTCACTATTTTTTGTTACACTGAAAGAGAGTACGTCTTGTCTGTCGGTGTGATTTCATCTCTAGTTCCTCTGGTTCAAGTAAACCCTGGCTTCTTTCCAGGTGGTGCCACGACTCAGGAAACCTTTTCAGTGCTAAAGTTAGCCTAAAATCCATTGTTTCCAGAAAAAAAATATATTCTAAGTTCAATTGCTGGATGTGCTGGAAATATCCATCCAAGGTAAAGCTGACTAGTTGCTTCAGCAGCTTCATGAAACAAGATTCAGCTCTGGTGCACGTGCCAACTCTTTCAGTGAGCAGCTACTTGGGACTTACGGATTTCTAACTGCGGGACAGTTCAGCCTGCATATCTTCCCTGGGGCTGGACTCTCATAGTGGCACCCAGTTGCCAGTCTCTGTGTAGACCTGCCAGAAATCCAGTCATCATTCTGTGCCATCTGCTTTAGACCTGTCTAAATTTTATTTAATGAAACTTTTCAAGCCTAAGCAGCCAGCGTTAGAAAAAACTCAAACAAAAATCAAAACCGAACAACAGACAAAGAAACCAAAAAGAACTTTATTAATACAGTCAACAGAATCTCTGAGGGGAAATACGGAATCTAAGATAAAGATCACCTTTTTGTTTGTTTAGAGTTCATGATATTGATGTACAAAAATTGCGGAAAGGTCTAATATTTTCAAAGAAAGAGAAGAATTAGAAGTCTAACATAGTACAAAATATATAAAAATAGGCTTGTTGTTTTCAAGGATAGAATTCTAGTCTTACAGTGCCAGGATAAAAAAATAGGAGATTTTAATCAGATTGAAGGGAATCAGTCTAAAGAAGTCACGTATACCGACATATAAAGGTAAACATAGAAAAGGCTTTTGAAATTACAAAAAGGTGATATGCTTGAGAGATCCTCAATCTTCTAAAGCTGTTGTCAGCCAGCTCCCTTGAATTCTTTGCTTTTTAATTGTACCAGATACATTATCACTACAGTCCAGGTAGTGGGGATACAACCTTTTTTTTTTTTTTTTTTCCAGAGCTGGCTTTCATTAGAGAAATCCATTTTAATTAAAAAAAATCTGAAATATAGTTTTGTTTTCTTAATTTTATGCAATTAAAAATTCAGAATAATTTGTCTAGAATAGCCTCTGACATATAGAAATGGGGGATTGATTTACATCTGTCTTCTTTCATGCCCTTTGTACAAATATTGTGGTAGAACAAGGTGACTCTAGACAATTCATAGGTATTTTCTAATTCTTTAAGCAAATTAGTTAAAAGAAGCTCATGGTCCCTAACACAACACAAATAAACAAAACTAATTGAGAAGTTTCTTACAGAGCAGTAAATCAGCTGAAAACAGACCAACCAGTAGCTTAGTGACTGTGGTTATCTGGAAGAAACTACTTCTATTTCTGTCAGATTTGTAATGACAGCTGATATTGACAGTCAGTTGTCTTTGCACACCATAGACCCAAAATGCTGCTGAACTGCTGAGGGTACCAAAATTGCCTTATAAGTCTTAACTACTAAAGACTCTCTGGAGTATACTTTAGAAAATCTTTCAGGGAAAAAATAGAAAAAAGTCCCAGAAGTACTATGACTCATCATTAAGGTTAAGGTAACAGAAATTGTGACAGAAATAAGGGCCACACTGAAGGCACAAACCTTACACTGCCATAGAACTAAAGTACGGAATCACAGAATTTCCTGAGTTGTAAGGGACAAGGATCACAGAAGTCCAACTCCTGGCCTTGCACAGGATCACCCTAAGCATCACACCATTTGTCTGAGAGCATTGTCCCAGTGCTTCTTGACTTGTGGCAGACTTGGTGCCATGACGACTTCCCTGGGGAGTCTGGGAGGTAATCTCACAGCCTGCAAAAGAGATTAAGCAACATCTGAAATAAAAATTAAAAATGGAAAACCAAAAGGCAGCTCAAACTGATAACACAGATTTATTAAATGGAATAAACACATCCATCAGTGAGTTGGATGAAGGGGTAAACTGCCTGGTCAGTGAGTTAGCGCTTGACGCAAATCTGGGAGCAGTGGCTGATACCCCAGAGCGCTGAGAAGCCCTTCAGAAGGACCTTGACATGTTGGAGAGATGGGCAGAGAAAACTGTCTGAAATTCAACAAAGGCAAATGCAGGGTCCTGTACCTGGGAAAGAATAACCCAATGCACTGGGTGCTGACACTGGGAAGAAGTACTGCAAAGAAAGACCTGGGGGTCCTGGTGGACAACAAGCTGTCCATGAGCCAGCAGTGTGTCCTTGGGGCCAAGAAGAGCAATGGGATCCTGGGATGCATTAGGAAGAGCATTGCCAGCAGGTTAAAGCAAGTGATCCTGCCCCTCTACTCAGACCTAATGAGGCCTCATCTGGAGTGCTGTGTCCTGTCCTGGGCTTCCCAGTTCAAGAGACATGGAGCTCCTGGAGTGGGTCCAGCAGAGGGCTGCAAAGATGATCAGGGGACTGGGGCATCTCTCCTACAAGGAAAGGCTGAGGGAGCTGGGCCTGTTCAGCCTCAAGAAGAGATGATTGAGAAGGGACCTCATCAACATCTACAAGTATCTACAAAAGAATGGGGCCAGGCTGGTCTTGCTGGTGCCAAGCAATAGGACAAGTGCCACTGGGCAGAAACTGATGCACAGGAAGTTCCACCTGAACACGAGAAAGAACTTCTTTACTGTGCAGATGACCTTGCACTGAGACATTGTGGAGTGTCCCTCACTGGAGATATTCAAGAAGTGTCTGGACACAATCCTGGGCAACGTGCTCTAGGATGACCCTGCTTGAGCAGAGATGTTGGACTAGTTGACCCACAGTGATCCTTTCCAACCTGACCTATGCTGTGACTGTCTGTTTAGATGAACAGGCATGAAACAATGCCTATTATGGCCAGACTCTGCTACTGTTGCTGCCCTCAGTAGGTCTGCTTTGATTCTATGACAATATAAATATCCATACTTAAAATGTACTCACTGTGAGTAGCTTCTCTGAATTGAACAGGGCTACCCACATAGTACAGGGCTAAGGACATACTGGTGTCTTGTCAAGTCTGAGGCTTTCAGGTGTAAACAGCTATTTGGATTTAGTAAAGCCAAATTTGAAGTAAATATCAATTGAATAAAAGCAAACTAATCATCTCTAAATATGGAATTCAGCCCTAGGGTAAGATATTCTGTTTTACTATGTGAGTACAAGCTTGTAAAATAATGTGTGCCAGAAGATTATCCAACCTTATTGTGCTGCAGATGGAAGAATTCTGAAGTTCTCCTAGCTGTTGAGTTTAACCTGCAGACTCTCTGGGACACCTATTCTGTGACTGTGAATGGAACACGATTTACTCCCTGCGATTGGTTTGATGTGATGGAAGCGCTGTAAACAGAAGTAAGCCTCATTTCTGAGATGCTAACACAATGGTTATGAGGTTCTGTTACTCTCCAGACTCCTCAGGGTAAGGGTACTTGTCCTTCCGAGATGCTTGTGCTGAAATGCAATGTTTTCCTCAGGGCATCTATATGTGGAGTGACTAAAGAGTTTCAGCACTTCAGTGGTGTTGGAGACAGACCTGCATTCTCCTTTGTTAGCAATTTCCTCTGATATTGATGAGTTTTTATGTTGCATCTCTTAGCTAAAAGTCCAGACTAAAAATTTAGCCATTAATAAGCAAGGATTTCAGCAAATGCACCGTGGAGCTGAGGGTCACTCCTAGACATTCTTTATTTCTAAGAAGTCCAGTGAAGGCCCTGCCAGGAACTGTGGAGGAACAACACAGCTATTTCTTTTTCATAGCCATTAATAGGGAGTGGCTAAGAATATGAGTCTTTTTATCCTTTGAGCTTTAATGAATCACTCAGTAATGGCTCACATACACCTAAAAATTCAAGTTGATGGCTTCCTAATTCAGAAAATTAATTTAAAACCTCATTTAGAGCTTTTTCACTTTGTCTATCACTGGTGAATTGTAACAATTCAATGCATTCTACATCCTGGCCACAGCACTGGAAATTAATATTTTCTTCTGACTGTCTTCTAGTGGAGGCACAGTCAAGGTTCCTGCTACATAATACATGCTTGGTTTTTTCTCTGAGGTAATCTGAGTTACTCTTCTACTGGATAATTTCCATTAAATTCTATGAGATGAAGCATAAATTGATTTTCAAAAGCATGCACTTAAGTTGATTTTTTTTCAAACACATCTCATTGCACAGCTCCAGATCCTTTGAAGAAGACTGAAGGTACATTGTATACCAGCAGTGCTGTGAAAGAAAAGGGTATCTGGCTTTGTTTCTAGTAAAATAAACACTTTAATGCTACTGGGACTTTGTAGCACTATTAGTGAAAAAGGTTAGGGCATATGAAGCCTGAGAATTCTAAATATGTAGAAAGGACGAAAAGTAGTCCAAGTCCTAGAGGTACTGTAGACTAATACTTAATGTTATAAGTTACTTCTTTCCTTGAATTTTGAAGATGGCAAAAATACCTGCAGAACAAAGAAATATAGTAAGAGATTTTTAGTGCAGTGCCGGTTATCCATTTCCAGCACTGGGTGCACCTCTGGATCATACAAAGAGCACACACATTGTTTGAAAACTGTGCTTTTTGTACCCTTTCGATATCAGTTGTTGAATATTCGTTCATTGTCCGTTTGTTGCCTTAAAAGGTAATTTCCTTGCTTTGGAGGTGGGTGTTACCTTTTGGCTGGTTGTAACTTATCTCCCCTGGGCTTGTACAGGGGGGTCTTGCATCATCCCCACACTGCAAGGCATGGAGGGCCTCTCTTTGTATCCACATGGCACAGAGGAATACATTTTTATTTATAATTTGTTCCCTGTTCCCGGCTGCAAAAGATTCCCTGGTGGTAGGTCCAGACAGGACCCTTCACCTTACAGACTCCATGGTACGCCTAGAAGTTAGTAAATATACAGAAATAGTTCTTTTGTTAGTATCCCCTTTTTATTTTAATTTGCTTGGAATAAAACCGGTGCCTTCACTTATCACACTTAATATTATGTATGGTTATTCTGTCAGATTCATTACTTCTGCAATGCAAATCCAAGACTACTATAAAGAATTTGGAGTACCTCATTCATTATTTGCTTAAGCCAGATGGTACTTTTTATAATACTTCTGGTCATGTCTACTTTGTTCTGTGTAGGAAAGAACACATAACTCATCAGATTGTGCACTTAAGATCAAACTTGGGGGAAAAAAAATCTTTCTTTGGGATCTGGGGCTTAATATTTAACATGGCTATCAGTTAAACAACTAATTTTCTCCAACATTTGATTTGATAAAATCCCTTTCCTAGTCTTTTGAAAGTCAGAAATTTGCATTATCCTAACTATCTCGACATTTTCCGTATGTAATTAAACTCTCCTTTGATACATGTGGAGAAAATGTCATAACTATACTTAGGATTATATGTTAACAACCTGTACAATTTCATTTTAAAAAATGCAGGTGTGTTTCTCTATCTAAAAAAATTAGTCCCATGCTGCAAACTTTATATATATCAATGCTCGTGTCATAGTGATTTTTTTTTTAAGAGGCAAGGTAACAGCCCATCAGAAACGTTGTTTGAAACCGAACTATTTTCAGAGCTTTGAAATTCTAGTTGACTTGCAAATACAACTGTAGGGAAGAGTGTCTGTTGTGCATTGTATTACTTGGTACTTTGTGTTTGCAGCTGCTTGTATGTTTAAATGTACACACATATTAGTACTCTCATGTAAATTCTTCCCCTTCTCCAGGACAACTTTTGGAAATAAGATTCTAAACTAACATTGGTACATTTTATGTGTATTAAATTGAAAAAATAAAGCCATCCTTTAAACCTTCCATTCTTCTTACATTTCCAAGTAAAATCATACATTGAACATTTTATTCTGCTTCAGTTATTTAGCCCGTTTTCACTAACCCTTATGAAAGCTTGAAAATGAAGCAATGAGGACACAGAAGATACAAATATAAGTCAATGAAGGGCTAAATCCAGATCACGTTACTATTGTTCTGCCTTTTTTGTGCTGCTAAGGAGACATAGCAGCCTAAGAAAACGCGGAAAGATCACAGTGAGTGGCATATTGTGATACTACCCCAAGATTAGAAGTTTTATGTGTCTGAAATGCTGCAACCAGGGTCTCGGATCTATGAACAGAAAATTCTTTAGCTGTTCTGAGTGAAGTGTTAAAACCCATCTGTCTTTGTGTGTTTTGTGTTTCTCAGAACTTTTTAAGTCCCTGCCATTGGCACCTAGCTGGAAAGTAAAAACTGAGGAGTTGCAAGTTCTAAAAAAAGGCTCTCGTTAACGACTCTCACCCTGTTGGACAAGATAATTCACAGATGATGATGAGTTACAACCAAAATAGTGTTTAGCTCCACACATCTGTCTGGAAACCAAGAGCGATTTTACTCCATTTTATCTCATCAGAGTAACCCTTGGTGGCTTGTGTGTTTTCAGTGTAAATGAGGAACAAGGTAAGCAAGAAAATAGAATCATTTTAGGAAAATATAAATTTCTAAACAAAAAGCAATGTTTCTGAATAATGACTTAGGCTAAGGCCAAATCGCAACACATGCAAATAGATTGTTTGTGAAAAAGCAGAGCAGTTTGACACAAAACCACTGAAAAATGAATTACTGTGATGAACAGTGATTCCTGTGCAGTATGCAAAGAGTCTGCTCTATCCCTGCTAGTACTTGATATTCAGAAAATACAGCCAGCTAAAAATAACTACTACTGTAATTGACAGACATGTATAGATTTGGAAGTCTTCCTACTAACAGGTTTGCATTTGTTTAACACACAGCTGGATTGTGTCAAGAAGCAGCCCATCAACTGATAAGCTCTGTCTTATTGCAAAGCATTCTGTTCTTTGTAATGATTTAACATAATTGGAAGTAATTTGATGATAATATATTGTATTGCATAATGGCATGACAGTCAGATCACTTACAGTTAAAGAAAAATTTCAGGGTACTTGCACTCTTATGCTAGCAATTAGAAATATTAAATATCTTTTGCTGTCAATGTTATGCATGCATGTGTATGTGTGTGTAGGGCTCATTGTAATAGATGAGCTTGCTATGATTATGTGAAATCAATTTGGACCAGATACTAATAAATAATCTTTTAGAAGTATTACCTTCATTTTTCATGGCAGGAAAAAAGGAAGCCTCACAACTGAAATCTATACAGTGAGATGGGTATAATTAGTGTAATTTATAATTTTGCTTGTAATTATTATTATGCTACACCATTTTCAAGACTTATACCAATTCTTAATGTGAAAACAAGGTGTTGTGGTTTTTTGCTCTTTTGTAGTTTTTTTAAATTCTGGCTATTCTGAAAAATAGCTCATGATGTAAATTAAATTTCCACAATCATTCATCTCCTGTTATTCAGACATATGCATAAATTTAACATAATAATTAAAAATCTAACAAAGTAGTGCTACCATGTGAGAGGAAGCAAAGGCATTGTAAGAGTGAATGAAGTATAGATAATGAATTCAGTACGATTGTCTAAAATTATTTGAGTGACAAAAGAGAGTGATTGGTAGGAGTCAATAATCTCAATATGACAAAGAATGTGAGTATTACCTAGGTACTTATGCCCTAAAACTGGAAATAAGAAAGAGGTTTCAGAAGGGAAGGGGATTTAAGTAAAGATCAGCATTTGCCATCAGCAAGTATGGGTGCCTAGGGGAGTGTTAGCAAGGCAAAGAGAAGACAAAGTTTCAAAAGTGCCTTCAAGGTTAAAAGGCAAAGTGAAAAGACACAGTTTTGATTCATGATCCAGTTCTGATTTGTAATTCGGGGCCTTATTCAGCGTGATACATGAAAAGAATCACAGAATCACTAAAAGGGTAAGGTTGGAAGACACCACAGTGGGACATCTGGTCCAATATCTCTGCTCATCCTAGAGCATGTTGCCCAGGATTGTGTCCAGACACTTCTCGAATATCTCCAGTGAGGGACACTCCACAATGTCTCAGTGCAAGGTCATCTGCACAGTAAAGAAGTTCTTTCTCGTGTTCAGGTGGAACTTCCTGTGCATCAGTTTCTGCCCAGTGGCACTTGTCCTATTGCTTGGCACCAGCAAGACCAGCCTGGCCCCATTCTTTTGTAGATACTTGTAGATGTTGATGAGGTCCCTTCTCAGTCATCTCTTCTTGAGGCTGAACAGGCCCAGCTCCCTCAGCCTTTCCTTGTAGGAGAGATGTCCCTGATCATCTTTGCAGCTCTCTACTGGACCCACTCCAGGAGCTCCATGTCTCTTGAACTGGGAAGCCCAGGACAGGACACAGCACTCCAGATGAGGCCTCATTAGGTCTGAGTAGAGGGGCAGGATCACTTGCTTTAACCTGCTGGCAATGGCCTTATTGCACTTTCTAAGGCTATCAGCTATCAGAAGAGTGTGCTGAAAGAAACCTAGTATCAGTCATGGCCAATGGCACATAATGAATGGGATTGCGCTTTTTATGTCATAGAAACTCTCACAGGAGTACTATATTGAATTATTTTCTTTCCTGGAATATATCAGTTATACTGGTGGGCTGTGTGCTCAAATCTGACTTCATAACAAATACGTGTGAACATCAACACAGACTGAATACACACTTTTACAGCAAATAATGCTCTTTAAGTAATAGGACATAGTGAATACAATGAATTCTTGTAACTCTATCGTTAAAAAAGTCTCTTGACTATCTAATTTGATAAGTAAATATGTAAATTAATCTACTTGGGAAAAAGATATCTGTTTGGTCTTTTTTCACTTCCTATTGAGGGTACTTGAAGAAAATTAAGAAAATTGCTAAAGGAAGGTTTATTTTTATCAGAAATACAGTAATTGTATGTTTCTGAGACTTTCAGTCCTAGAACCTCATGGTAGGCAGATGAAATCCTCTCTGTCTTAGTGTTGTCTAGATCACCTTTTTTTTGCAAATTAAGTTCTTTTCTCATAGATTTTTTTGGCTGTAATTAGTTTAAGACCACCACTAAGACAGTGGCCAGTTGTGGTATTCATATCTTCTCAGACACTGCAAAGTAGCAGATGGGAGGAAAGTTCAGTGTAGCTCTCTCTTGAGTGCTTAACAGAGCCTGGAGTGAAAAATCTTTCATATGAAAGAGGGGATCTCTTCCTGCTCAGTTCAAAGGTCCACTGAGCCTCCATATATGGAAAAGTCCAGTATAAATAGTAAAAAGTGACAAAAGGAAAAAGTCACTCTAAGGACTTCAGGTAGAACTGAGAATAGCCTAATTAACAATCACAGTTTTGCATATTTTTTCTGTTGCTTTGTGGTGTTTGTTTGTTTAGGTGTTTTTGTTTTGTTTTGTTTTGGTTTTGTTTTCTTAATCTACATTATAACATAGCTCATAATTTTCATGGGTGCTTTTGAGTGCCTAAGTTTTCAGCGGTTTTGGTTCTTTTCCCACTGAAGAACTCTGAGTCTGAAGCAGGAATCTTTGTTTGTGCCATAAGAGCATGCCTTGCATTGCTGGATTTCACAATACTGTTAGTGCAGTCCCTAATGCCAGCCACATCTTCTTGTATTATAGCTGAGTTCTCTTTTGTCTTGGTGATGGCTCTTGACTTTACAGCATCAGTAAATTTCAAGAGCATACTCTAGTTTTGGTGACAAGTAAATAAATGAAGACTTTAAAAAGTTCTCTCTTGATAGCTGAATGGAACTTTTCTTAGAAGGTTGATAGATTGCAACATATTCAATATGTACCATTTACTGTACCTGAAGGGAAAAAGGGAAGGAGTGAATGCTTGAGATGACTGAATATATTGTATCTACTGTCCCATTGCATACATGACTCATCTGAGATGATTTTAAATATATAGTACTGTGCTGGCCTCTAAACCTGATTCTTAATCTACAGAATTTCGTGCATTACCGCAGGAGCTGATCTCAGGGTATTGCATGTACTATGCCCTTTTAGGAAGAGTGCAGTTTTTCAAAGGAGGATAAGTTGTTTTGTGCAAGGCTGACAGAATAATGATTTTTACTGTACAAATGATCACTTGGAGTGCTACAGAAATCTGTAAAACAGTTTCTGACATATAAGTGTCAAGTTTTACTTACTTGGGTTTTTCTTTATCAGATGTGTGTTTATATCCCTCAAAATATATAGAAATTTCTCATTAAATCTTCAAGGGACAGTGTTAGTTGGCCCAGCTTTTGACTTTCACAGTACTATTCAGTGTGGATGTTGTTTATGAGGGGGTAGGTAAAAGAATTTAGGCTTATGGCTCCCGTGAGTATTAGTGATCCATTAAACATTTTGTGCACTATGTGTCTTGATTAGAACAGTATGCATGACATTCAAACCACGTGGAGCCAACTCTGAGATATTTTGATTTTGTTCCCCTTATATTTCATAGAGCCTATGTCTTATTCGTGATATGCAGATCATGGCTTCTAAGTGTCTCTTTTGGTGTAGAGCTTTCTCCCTGGTGATCTATTTGGGAGATCTATTTGGGCATTCCATCTGACACAGTAACCTCTTTTTAGTGGAGTTGAAAATAGTCACGAGAGGAGTACCTCTACACAGCAGGAGAAGAGGATGGCAAATTAGTAACCCTGTCCTGCAGGGTTAGGACAAACATAAGCATAAATAGGGAAAGCTTCTATTCCTATTCTGTTTGTATTCAGAAATAGATACATCAGAGCATTTCCTTACAGTATTCTTTTTCATTTTTGACCCATTGTTATGACTGCAGTAGAACAGTTTCTGGTCCTCAGTGCTAATCTTGGCTAGAAGTGAATGTTCTAGATGCCAGAGAATTTGTTCCAGAGAATTTTGACATGAATAAGAGCTAGCCCTCAGCTGCTTAATTTATTCCAGTACCAGTGAAATGCAAATAGCTCTGTGCAGCCCCACCCTGCCTTGATTCTGAGCTTTCTTGGACAGGGGAGACTGCAAACAGCAACGCATTGAGCTGCAGCCTGGTGTTGAATATCCAGTACCAAGAGAATAGGAAACAAATGATTTATCATTAAAAAAAAAAAAAGAATCTCTTCTTCCCTTTGGTTTTAGTTCAGCTACGTATCAGTGGGGCCAATTGAATGTTTGCCTTTTCCACCTTGGTATTCTGTGTCCCAAAGCATTCTCACTTGCATCCATGGTACAACACCATCATTCCCCTGAGTACAGTATACTGACCTATACTAGTGAAGAGAGACCCAACCTTTCAGCATTTTTGCTTATATAAAGAGGATTAATTACATTCATTATGATAAGTGAAATACTTTAGGAGAGCAACATTTTTAGATTGGGCTTAAAACAAAAGATAGGTTTGATTGCTTCCTGAAAGCTAGGTCTAAATCTGCAAGCCCTTTATCCTCAAAGCATGTGAGTACTAGCAATAAAATACATATTTAAATTACTACTCATTCAGATTAGCAAGTAGATTTTCTTACAAATTAAAACCTGTCAGTCCAAAAAAAAAACCAAATAACAATTTAGTGTACATATCTTGGTACTCTGTCATGAGGTCTTATGGATGAGAAGGAGGATAACCAGTAAAAGAAAGTCAAGTAAAATGTAACTTTAATAATCCTCTCTTACATATGTTAAATTTTACAAAAACCCTTGCTCTTTTAGAGCCACAGCTCTCTTTCTGAAATGAGAGAGAGTAACCTATTCTAACTGAAAACAGCCTGGCATATCCATGCCAGTTAGTAACATGCAGAGAGTCAAGACAAGTAAAAAGTCAAATGTATTCGACATATAGCTTTGAACACCTACACATTAAACACTAAACCTGAATTAGTCATCAAATTCTCAACTGCAGAAAGGAGAGCAGTGGATACATTTAGAACACAGTTCATCTGGACTATTTTAGGTGTTTAGCTTAGGATAAAATTAATTGTTCCTTAAATATCTCTATATCTTCTCACTGACTATAAAATGAAATGAATCATACTCATCATGCCTGCTTATTTGAAGTTCATTACAGCTTTCTTGGTTTACATACAGTTTAAAACTCCTTCACTCTGCCACTGCATGACAAAAATGATGACCTGAATCACCAACTCACTGAAATAATTTCTCAGTCCTGATAAAATAAGGTATCAGTTATGTAGGATAGAGGTTTAAACCCATTCTCTAATAGTCTCAACATTTTCTCTTACCTTCTTCCCTATATTTTATAGTCCTCAGTGAATATTCAGTGAACAACTAACAATTATGATTAACATAACATTTTGCTTCTCAAAACAAACAAAAAAAATTACAAAGGAACACTGAAGCATTATGCTTATTACTGTTATTAAAGTACAGATTCAAGATATCCATAGAATCATAGAATGGTTTGGGTTGGAAGGACACCTTGAAGACTTCTAGTTCCAACTCCCCTACTGTGAGAAAGGACACCTGCAAATAGACCAGGTTGCTCAGAGCCCCATCCCAGCTGTCCTTGAACACCTGCAGGGATGGGACATCCACAGGTTCCCTGGGCAACCTGTTCCATTGCTTCACCACTCTCACAGTAAAGAATTTTTTTCTAATATTTAATCTAAACCTACCATCTTTCAAATTGAATGCATTTTATCTTCCCCTGTCATTACACAGTCTTGTAAATAGTCTTACCCCATCTTTCCTGTAAGTTTCCTTCAGGTACTGGAAGGCAGCATTTACATCACCCTGATGCCTTAACTTTTCAAGGCTGAATATATTGGATGTAGTATTTTTGGAGGTGAAAATGCAGTATCAAGTATCTATTGCCAGCCTCTTGAATGAGCTACAAGAAAGCTGTTGTTGGAAAATACACAATTTCTGTCCTATTGCCCAGAGTAAATGCTATCATGATAATGTTTATTGTGAGAGAGGAACAAGTTATTTTACTTCACACCAAAGGAGATATGACCTGGAATGATAGTTTGGTTTTCTACAGCTAAGAAGAATATTCAGTCTAAAAAACACACTGTCAGGCTATTTATGTACAGAGGGATAGCTAGCTCTTCAGGCTCTGCAATGGTGTAAAAGATCACTAGATAGAAGACTGAAGGTTGATTTGTTTATATTATGGATGAAGGTCCTTGAAGGTGTGCTTTGCAGCATTACAAAGTCAAAATGCCATTCAGCCTTGGATCAAAGAAATTCAAATACTTTTTTTGATAGTTGCACTGAGCTACATTTTACTCTTGGAAGCTCTGTGTGTTTAATTATGGTTGACTTCTGTGCCTAAGGCAAAAATGGCCAATTCATGGGTATGGAGTTGAATATGGCACTTAAGCAGATGAAATATGGTTTCTGTGCTGGAACCATATCATGCAACTGCAGCTTTCTGTACTGGCATGAAATCTGCTGCATAGACTACAGCACTGGCTGGAGGAGGAAGCAAGGCAGCAAGATAGCTCCAGAAGTCATTGTTAGCTCCCAAGGTTTCCCAGGACCATCTGTACACTCAGTCCACGTCCACACTACCTGCGGTATTTCCCCACTACTGATCAGAATCAGCTGTGTTCCTCCCTCAGATCTCCTTTTCCCCTCAGAATACTAAAAACAGAAGGTGCTGCATAAAAGAACTAGGGTGTGGAGTGATGTTTGAATCTGATTAAACTAGGATAGCTGCTGTATTTTTAAAAGGTAATTTCCTAAAGAGATGCCATGAAAATAATAAAATATGGAAATAGAAAACATTCATTTAAAAGCTGGAACAAGTTAGAAATGTTTTCACTTTTCCAGTTTTCTTATCAGGAAAAAAAAAATTATTTTTGTCTTCTGTTCCAATTACAAATATCTGTGAAAGATATACAAGTATAAATGAGCCAAATAAGTAGCTAGAATCTGATTCCAACAACTTCTATCATCCCAGTTTCTTACACTTATAATTTAATACATGATGATAATTAGTGTTCCTGTTGATCATCAGCTTACCTAACAACAGACACATCTTTTTCTTACAAAACTAGAGAGCAGAAGATAATGAGGATAATACCTTTAGAAGTGTATCTGTGTTCAAAATAGTAATAAGCTCACCTTTGGGTCTTTAAGTCAATAGGTTTTCTAATGTAAGAAATATTTCTGTTTATTTAATTCTTACAAATGCAGGAGTGTATGAACTGCCCATCCAACTTCTTTCAGAGAGATTCAAAGGCAAGGTAGTCAGCCTTCCACTTCTTTGTACTGAATACACTTTCTTATCCATTCAGATTTAGTAAAATGCTAATACTACCCATCTCTTTCATCTCTGAATATCACTGTGTACTTCTGTGCAGTGTTGCTGAGAAGATGTTAAATTCTACTTCCAGGGTTTTAATTGCTTGGGAGCCTGTAGATTCTTACCATCCAATGAAGATCCTGTGGACTTGCCTAAATGTTACCAGTATGATTCACAATGTAACTGAAATACTTCTGTTACACTTGCATTCCCCTTATTTATGTGATATTCCAAAACATTTTAAAAGTATGTTGGGGTTTTTTTAACTTCAATTTGCTGAACAGTGCCAAATGGAGATAAAAATGAGGACAAAAATAGACGATCATGCAGAACAAAAAGCTTCATTTTTCTGGTCACAAAGTCTAGTCCTCCTAAAGCTGATATTATCCCATTTTTAAGCTAGTTCACATGCGAAAGTGCCAACAGGTAATTTTCTTGGGTACTATCTGAAGTATCATCTTTTAATCTTGACTGTAAATTTTTATGGGCATTTAACCTGTGCCATGAATGTGACATTTAAATTAGTAGAGGTTTCTTATTTTGATCCCCTTCTTGTACTGCTTTTACAAGAAGTACCTTAAAGCATTAGTGTCACACATTCCTCATGTGAGAGGGAGATTGGCAAATTTATGAGGACATATACACTCTCAGTCAGCAATTGATTGCGATTAGAATGGTTGAAGTATGTTCACACAGATGTGAAATTCAGACTGTGTAGCTGAACTGCTCTACCAGATACTTCATTTTAAAGTTCTTATTACACATTCTTATTTCAGAGCATTTGATGTACAGCAGCAAATTTATTGTGTTTGTTTGTTTTGTAAATCTTACTCATATAACAACTCCATGTGTAGTTCAGTGTAATATAGCAAGGAGTTAAAACCAGGAAAAAATACCTCAGTCTTCTTTATAATTTTGTTATTTCCAAATATCTTCAAGCGTTTTATAAACATAAAACAACACTGAGAAAATTGCTTTAATGCTGACAGGTTTTAACCATTCTACAGGCAGATAAATGCAGACTCAGGGAAACTCCATAAGTCTTGTTAGGAGCAGAGAAGACATGGCAGCTCATATTTCAATGCAGTCTAGCAAGTTGAGAGTACATCTCTTCTCTGGCATGCCAGAGAAGTCTATGAGAAAGCCGAGAAAGCCTCTTTATTTTTTTTTTTTCAAGCCTATGGCTTCTAGTTAAGCCACATTAACACCCTCTCCCATCTGTGTATATCCATATGTGTAATATCCACTCTCCAAAACCTACCTAAACAGCCACATAGAAGGATATACAGGGGAGAATTTGGGACAGTCTAGTGTCACACAGCAGATCAAGTTCTGCTATACAGTGAGCTTATGCCTTCCTTTCTACACAGATTCCCAGATTTTAAACTAGCAGGTGCCACTGCGATAATCTGGCCTGATTTTTTTAACTCAGACATTCCAGCTCATCGATAGGCATTTTAGGGCTGGAGTAATGATCTAAACTGGAACTGGAATCCTCCTAAACCATCTGTGTCAGAGACTGCTGGACCAGAACATAACACTTAGAGATCTGATGAATGCACATGCATGTCATCCCACAATATGGTACCCTGAAGGACCATATGGAATACCCAGTGATTTTTTTTTTTTGCTTTGTTTTGTTTTTTTTTTCTGATATATTCTCTCAACTCCGCTTGGCACTGTGGCTACTGAGTGCTCTACAAGGAGAAATCTTTGAACTGGAGTCAAGAAGCTTAAGGTAAGATTCACTGTACATGTCTAGATCTGGCATGGTCACCTTAACACCCCTTATAATCAATAAAAAGACATAAGCACTTTCACGAAGTGATTGATTACAGCATGAAGCTGATGTCTGAAATATGTCAGATGAATCACTGCTTTTTTCTCTTCCCTGATTATAAAAGGAACATAAGATGAATCACCTAGATTCAGACATCCACATTAGAGATTTTTGGCTAGATGGGTTGAATCCCCACCCTGAGCTTCTGAGGCTGTCAGATCACTTTCTGAAAAATTTAATACCTGAAGATGAGCAGACCTGCTACCTTCCATGTACTTAGAGCACTGGAACCTATCCTTGAGCATAGTCAACAGACACAGGCAGTTGTCTGTTGCTCTTAGTGAAGAAGATAATTGACAGCTCAAAGTAAAAAATTTGAAAAGCCTGTTCTCCCAATATTACTGTGGCAGGGACACAACATCCTGCATTTTATTTGTGAAGATTGGCACATGTTCACACTTGTGTTGCCAGAAATAAGGGGCATACAAAAGTGTTTCTGTATATGACAAACAGAAAAGACCTGAATTCATACAGAAAAAGCATCCTAATTTCCTTGATCTGAATGAACGATTTTCTTTTTTTTTTTTTCCTTTTAATGAACTGCACAAAATGGAACTCCTAAGAAAAGGAGTTTTCAACAAAAAGTTTCTCTTACCATAAATTGCTATTTATATAAATTAAACATATATTCATGATAATGCTTCTGTGGAATTCACTAAAATTTTTTGCACCTGTTACAGCAGTATGGTTAGTGGAAATGTTTTCCAATATCGTAAGCATTTCAGCACTGACTTTGCTGGTTTACCTCCCATTTGTTTCCATTCCTGTGTATTGTCACAAATTTATAGCACCTGTATGACTGTAAATTTTTCAGCACTGGGAAATACGAGGTTGCTTTTAGGACATTTATTAATTTTCTGCCATCTTTTTCATTTCCTATATTTTATTTGACATATTAGATTATTTATGAACTGCTTCTTATTGACATTTACTTTAATCTTGTTTATTTCTCTGTTTTACTTTAATTTAGGAAAAAGCTCAGCTGCTCAGGTCTAAAGGGTACCTATGACAAATCCTTAAGAACATACATCAGCACCAAGACAGCTGCTTTTCAGACACCAAGTAATTTACTCAGTAATAGAGTAAATGGATCACAGCAAATAATCTAGTCAATAGGGTACATTCTCTTTTTCCACACATTTATTGAACAAATAACATGTCAAAACCATAATATCCTGCAGACTGATAGGTTTGAAAATCTGAGCAGTGCTGCTTGACTAATAGTGGTCATGTGAAGTTATTCCTGTTCTTCTACTTAATAAGCCAACTCACTTTTCCATAAACCTGCATTTCCCCTCTTGCCTCCAATGTGCAGGGAACAAGGCTGCACTATAATTTGGATGGATGGATGCAGCACAGTTTGCTGCAGTTGATACCTTTAGCTCTACACATGCTCATTCAATAACTGAGGTGGTGCTTTTATATAAGCACAATGTAGCACACAGGCTTCTAAGTGCAAAACTGAGGTTTGATTTCAATGATTCTACACAGATGCTACTCTGAAAATTTTTTTCCATGTACTTTTCTGGAAATTAAATGGAGCCTTTGTGGAGAAACAGTGCAATATAGAAGGAAAATAGATAAAGTAAATCATCTTATTGTTTAAAAAAATCATCACAGAGAATTTTTGCACATTGGCGTCATCCCAATATGGATCTTGTTGTTCTGTAATTGAATTCACTTCTTCAAAAAACCCAAATATCTGTTCTATAAAAAAACTAAAACTCCAGTGTCGCGGTCCAATTGGGTGAAAGGAACGCGACGGTACACAGGAGTTCAAACAAAGCAGCAGGCTCAATGCTATCCCACTTTATTGTAGTACAACACTGGTTTATATAGGGTGTGGGATAGAGGGTACTGGGAAAAGGGGAGGAGCATGGGATTGAAGAGGGGTTTAACCAATGAGGGAGAACAAGAGGGAACATGATATCAACAGAAAGCAATCACAGGACTACCTGCACTGCGGCAAATCTTGGCCAATCAGGAAACAGGGATAATTGTAAGGGAGCAAACATGTCTGAACATGTAAAAATTCAATAAAACTGGGGTACAGAGTCTTCTTAACCGTACATTAACAATTCATAAATTATATGTTATGAAGTCCATTTCCAATGTTGTCAGCAACTGTAAAGTCATGAGACGTCTTTATTTTCTGGGGTTTTCTCTGCACCACCTGTACACCTCTTGCCATCTTCTGAACTCCTCTCACTCCTCGTCCTTGACAGCTGCACTCCAGATTTGTAAGGATTAAAATACAGTCATCATCCTATTCTCTGTGTTAATTGATGAGGATGTCTGAAGGGTGTCATGGAGCTGCTTCGCAAAGGTGTGCTTTTAAATTAAAGTCAAAGGGCCTGCTTATGAAAGGGCTGATGTTTTCTGTCAGACCTCCAGTTGGGTACAAAGAGAAAGAGCTACACATGCTGTTCCATGTTTCAGTGCTGTGTGCTGTAGATTTTACTGCCAAAGAGACTAGCAGGAGTTTGGGTTGAGATGACTGTGGTCATGATAGTTGAAAACATGTTACTAAGTGTGGTCTTGTGCTTGTAAAAGGAAGAGAAGGAGCTGTGAGATTTATCTAATTCACTGTGCATCTGGTGGAATAAGCTTCGTCACTGATGGACTGACAAAACTGTAGGTACTTCAGTTAAAATCTGTTCAAAGACAAAAGGAGTGAATATGTGCTGTTGGTGTTTTACAGCACAGATCAAAGAAGGCATATGTTTCACAGCTCTCTCAGTCTGAACTCTGGTGAACTCTGCAATTCTACATTCATGTAGACAAAGTTTTCTGCCTTTAATTTCTAGATTCCCACTTTTAAAATTTAGTCTTTATTTTCCAAAAAGAAAAGAAAGAAGAAATTTCATTGTAAGCCAGTAAGTACAGTATTTTTGAACGCAGAGAAAAATCAGCCTTTAAACCAAGAGTATTTGTTAATTTAAGTGGCTTTGCCAAAATTTCAGCTGGCCCGTATCCAGCTGACTCACCTGTCTGGGCAGATATATCCTAGTAATGATTATCAATTTCCATGCTGTAAAGTTGTGGACACCTATCTACGGTAATTAAGCTCAAGTTGTTCACAGCATTGTCTACAGCTATTGAAAATATAGAGGCGTATCATGGGAAATAACGCTGTGTTCTGAGCCTGTACAACCTAAGAGGGAAGATTTTGCACTCCTGAACATTTCCTTAATACTGAAGTCTTTATTATCCTTTGAATATGTTCCATGTTTAGATCCACAGAACCCTTTCCTGAAATGAGGGCTATAGAAATGTCATCACCTTTGTGCTTGGAGTGAGTATAACTGTCATTACTCATTCTTGTGGTGAAAACTTAAATTAGCTTTATGCAACATCTGTAGTGGAAGCACAAATATGGGATATAGATCTACAGTAAAACTGACTTATAAAATCATATAAAAATATAGAAATTATGGCAAAAGTAATTGAATAATATAGACAATTGATAAAATCTGGTTAAATATCTTATTCAGTTAACTTTGCTCTTTCTACCTTAGTCTCATTTAGAATATTTTTTATATTCTATTCCAAGATTGCTCTATTATTTGCTATATAATTATTTACTTCTTTATAACATGTAAGAAACTCCAGAGCTGTTAAAAGCTGTTCACTGAATAATTTACCACTTTTTATGAATATCAATTTATTCAAAGAATCATATAATTTCTTATAAAATCATGTAGGTAATGACTTTCTTTTCATTTATTACCACTTTTCATCAGACTACAGCAACATCTTGCTGGATAAAGTAAATTTCTTCAAGAAATATCCCCAGTTAGCTTTTAGAAAAGTAAAAAGATCATGCCAGTTTTCAGAGAGTAAGCTTAATAGAAATGAAACTTGAAGCAAAGTTCTTAACATCTCTGCTTTATTTTCTACCAAAGCATATCTTTTTTTATCCCTACTATCAGAAAGAATCTGAAAAACACATGTAAGTTATGTATATATCCTCAGGATTTCCTGACAGTAAAGTGAATCTTCCCCAACCTCCAGTGGAGGGAAATTGAAAATGGAAAGCAAACTGTACAGCAGTTGAACCATCAAATATTTTACTTATTTGAAACCAGAGTAGCTCTATGATCCTTGCACCTCATCTGGAGGCTTGAGTGCTACCCAAAGACTGAAGGGATGTGGCCATTAGAATTTGTTTGGAGAAAACCATTTCTTTGAGGTTTCAGTGATGTTACTCAAAGCAAGTGAATTATGGGAAAGGAGAGGATCAAACCTAGATCCCTGCATTCACATCAGTAGTCATATCCAAAATTAGAATTAAAGTTTTTTAGACTTTTTTGTATGCATCTCTCCCTGTTTTTGCTGAAGAGTAGACTCCAAATCTTGAGTGAGACATGAACACACCATGCCCAACAGATACTCTGTGTAGGTAAAAATGCCTAGGAATGAAATTCAGAACTAACCAACAAAATGAGCAGCACCTTAAACCAGCACGTACAGAGCCAGGGAGCCTGGCTGGAGGTAGCCGGCTGAAAATACTGAGCAAAAGCAGTGAGTTGAAGTTGTCCCTGTTTTCAGACCTCAGAGAGGAACTGCAATGGATTTTGGATACTTGTAGCCACTGTTTGCTCCCTGGCTGAGTGAGAAATCACTTTTGTCTTTTAACCGTGGTCAGGAAAAACATTTGAGCAGACAGCCAGGGCCAGTTTCAACATATGAATAAAGCAAAACTTGTGTGTTTTCCCATGCCACCAGCAAGTGCCCTAAGCCTTGCTGTGCAGGGAAGGGGTCAGGGATGGGCCTTACTGCACCTTCCATTGCAGCTCTTGTGTTGTGGTGCAGAAAAGTGGCCTAACTCTCTTATAGCCAGAGAAAGAAAAAAAATCAAGAGGATGATTAATGTGCATCTGTTGGTTAAGGTGTGTTAATGGAAGGTACAGTTCTGGGTTCAGGCTCTTCAAGAAGTGTTTATGCATTTTACACTGACTTACCATGTTCAGACAGCAATTTAGAAATACTTTTGGCCAATGAAGCCAAAACACGTCTTCCAGCTCCCAACCAAATGTCCTACTTCCCAAAATAAGTATGGTCTGAGCTTTACGTTCAGGGTAGGACAAGGCATCTAAAGTAGGACACTACAGTCAGCTGATTGGTTTTCCCCACTCAGTGCAGCTTCATTCGCTGCAGATTCCTCGTCCACCTCTCCTGAAACATTCCATGAATGGTAAAATTGGAATAGACTTGTCATTGGGACAATCTCTTGAAAGGGTGGGATTGGCCCCTAAGCGTACCAGGGCTTTGTTTTCCCTTTTGCAGATGAAACTAGCAACAGTCAAGTGAGGTTTTTGGATCACGTTATCTTTTTACATTGGCACCTTAATTACCCATGAAGAAGTTCAAGTTTTGCAAAGCTCAGCTTTAGCCCAACTCTGGACCTGATTCTTAAAGGTACATTTGTGCATAAATACAATGCCCTGATTTTTTTAAAAAACTGAAGAGGTTTTGATTAACAGTTGCTAACTGGATTTTGAGATAGGTTGTATACAAGTCTAAGTAGAGGAGATTTTAATTTAATAGTACTTTAACTAAAACAATCTGCAAAAGCTGAGATTCCATGGACAAACCCATCCATATTAAATATTTCCCCTGCCAACTTAGTAAATATTCATCCAAGTAAATAGCTTGGAAAAATTATTTGGCCCATGAGGAACTGTCATGTTAAATTTGTATTCTGGATTCAGAGTCAGAAACTGTGAAATAGAGAGTTTCTGTTCCTTTTAAGGACAAATCTAATGTATTCAGGAGTCGGTGAAGTGCCAGAATAATAAACCAGTTGTCAAAGAAGTAATATTACCTATTTAGATTGGTAAGGTGCAGGTTGTTTGTCTTAATCTAAAATTCCTAACAGCACCTGCCCATTAATTGAGGACATGGAACACGTACAAGTTAAAATGAAATGAAACTGCTGTTTATTAAACATTTACACAGACTTATGCTACTGTTAAAGGTGGAGCTGAATGTATGATTTTTTTTTTTTTTTTGGTCAGTGAATGAAAAGAATGGAAAACCACAATCCATATAGATCAATAAGGGATTGATCCTTGCTATCCCACTCCATTCTTGCCTCACTAGAGAGAGTAAAAAGGCAGGCTTGGGCTTTCTGCTGTCTTAGGACAATGACTTTGGAAACCTGACTAAAATGAATACACTATTTAAAAGAAATAGTAATATCATCAGAAGTAGAGGTTGTTATAATTTGAAAATAATCCATAGTATGTTGATAGCCAGTTTCCAGAGCAGGACAAGTAGTCTTAGGAAAAAGAGGCAACAACCTATTGCTCTTGCTCTTCATGCTCCACTTGAGGCAAAATCTGATCACAGATTTGTGTTGGGAACAAATTCTTTCATAAAAAAGAAAAAAAATGGTGTAATGAAAACTGAAAGTTACCAGGTATCTCCCACAGAAAGCAAATCTGATATTAATGGAAAGTGAGTCAGGCATGCTGTGACAAGGTCCTTACAGAGCTGCCGTAACACAGCACAGGATATACTGATCCCGTAGTCCACAAGTTTGGTTCACAATTTGGGCCAAACTCTGATTTTGTCCTATTTCGTGGGTTGTCAGAATCTTAGCATACATGACAGGTAGGAGCTATTATCCTTCCATTTTTGAAGAAATAAGATGTGACAGTTCCTTTTATCACATTTATTATATTTTTCTCCTTTACTGTAACAAAATGAAGTGCTTTTATTTTCAGACCTGATGGTGGTGTCGAAATAATCTTGGATGTTTTAGTTAATTTAAAGAGAAAAAGGTACAAAAATGAATGCATAATATCCCTGGGAAAGTAAAAGTTTTTTAAAAACTTTGGATGTATCCTTCATTAAATATTACAGAAAAACTCTTTCAAGCTATGAAAAAAATTATACAGAATCATTGCAGATTCTCATAATGTATGGTACTCAGCTGAATACCTGTATCTAATTTTAGAATTATTTGAATCACCACAAAAATCCTTTGCTAACATTCATTTAAGTTTTAATAGAGTTTTTATTAAAATAGATCTGCAAATTCTGTAATTTTATAAGAAGCTTAAATCAAGGCCAGTGTGGGAGAGGGAAAATATTACATTGCTCTGGGATATATGCTACTTTGGGAGATGATTTGTTCTCTAGTGATATCTTATTCTAGTCTCACTGCACATACTCAACTACTGCACTTCATCCCCTGAGGATGCCAAAATTACTCATTCACATCCTTCCAATGTCCTCTGTAATCTAGTATCAGCCACCAACCATAACTAATGTTAGGTATTTCACTGGAGCATATATGTTGCCATAATCAGCCTATCTAGGTATTCATCAGAAACTTATCTGACCACATCTTCTAGTTAACAAGGATCTGTAAAATCAAGACTGCTAATTGCTGTTGCCTAAAGAAGCTAACTCCCTGCCAGATGCTATCAGATACCAAAATGACCAGGTTCAAACAGTAATCTCTTGAAACTGACTGTCGAAATTCTTCTGATTTATTCTTTAAATAAAGGAAATATAATAACCTCTCTAAATAAGTAGTATATACTCCGTAGAAGTACCATATTTCTGTATCCACAAAGGAAAAAAACCACCATGGTCCATAGTACCATTCAGGAAAAACCCTAGATACTACATGGATGTATATTTAAGTAAAACATTCTTTGTGGGAAAATTTGGAAAATTCTGTTCTGCTCTTTACAACAGTTAATACTTTGAATTCTTATTCTATATGACTCCCACCTCTTGTCCACTGTCTGCTGCTGGTACTCAGGAGGTGTCCCACCATCTAGAGGTGCACTTTGACAGAGATGCTTCCAATACTGTCAGAAGTACCAACGGATTTCAGTTTATTCCTTTGCAAAAATATACTGATTTCAACTTTCATTAGTAAATGGGTACAAATATTCTCTGCTATAGTTCAAATCGCTGCTGCCACTGGCCAGAGACGGCACATAAACTGATGAAGGAGGTAGGGTTGTTTAGTCTGCAGAAAACGAGGCTCCAGGAGAACTTATCATTCTCTACAACTACCTCAAAGGAGGTTGAAACCAGGTGAAGGTCGAGCTCTTCTCTCAACTATCAAGGAATATGACGAGGAATTGGCCCCAATTTGCACCACAGGAGGTTTAGATTAGATATTAGGAAAAATTTCTTCAAAAAAAGGTTGATCAGGCATTTGAATGGACTGCTCAGGGAAGTGGCTGAGTCATCAACCCTGGAGTTATTTAATATGTGTAGATGTGGCACTTGGGTACATAGTTTAGTAGTGGACTTGACTGTGCTAGGTTACGAGTTAGACTCAAGGATCTTGGGACTTTCCCAACTTAAAAAATTCTGATTCTGTGTTATAGGCACTTTAGAAAACTTAGGTTAAAATATGAATATATATGCATGTATTGTCTTTTTAACTATGAATAATTTCCTCTGTCATCATTTTTCTGAATTACTCTAATATTTCATGAAATCAACATGAATTCAGTAGTATTCATTTATCTTGGTCATTTATTAGTGACCATGAGTATGGTCATGCGTGTAAGGCCAAATCTAAGTCATCATTCACATAGCTATTCATGAACTATGAATCATAATTTAGTAATGAAAGACCAAGTTTTTTATCGATACTTTCTTAGTCAGTTTGAATCCTAAAGGCAAAGGCAAAGTCAAGTATTATTGCATGCCTTCCTCAATTTTTCACAGAAACACAGAATGTGTAAGGTTGGAAGGACCACATCTTGTCCAACCTCCCTGCTCAAGCAGAGTCATCCTAGAGCACATGGCACAGGATTGTGTCCAGATAGTTCTTGAATATCTCCAGTGAGGTAGACTCCATAACTTCTCCGGGCAATTGATTCCAGCATGTGGTCACTCACTCAGTAAGATTCTTCCTCATATTCAGGTGGAACTCCAGGAACTCCATGTCTCCCTTGTACTGAGGAGCCCAGGACTGGACACGGTACTCCAGATGTGGCCTCATTAGGGCTGAGTAGAGGGGCAGGACCACTTCCCTTGACCTTCTATCAGTGCTTTTCCTAGTGCATCCCAGGATACCATTGGCGTTGGCCGCAAAGACACACTGCTGGCTCAGGGACAGCTTGTTGTCTACAAGATCCTTCTCTGCAGAGCTGCTTCCCAGCAGATCGTTCCCCAGCCTGTACTGGTACATGGGGCTATTCTTCCCCAAGGGCAGGTTGTTGAGCTTCAGAAGGTTTTTCTCTGCCCATCTCTCCAAACCGTTGAGGTCCTTCTGAAAGGGTGCATGGCACTCTGAGGTATAAACTATCCTCCCAGATTTGTATCATCACCAAGCTTACTGAACTATTTATCATTTGTTAGGATCTTGAAAAATAGTCAACTTACCCCATTGCACACCAGTTCCCTGTTTATGTATACTTGCTCCATGCAAACTTACGCTGTTTCATGACTTCTTTGAATAAGGTGATCTGTATCTTTTAACTTGATGTGTAATCTCATCTCAGACCCCCTCCTCATCTGACAAGGACAGCTTGCTTACAATAACATTTTGCATTTAATAAATTTTGAATTGTCCCTAACTTTGTGTTCTAAAGAGCTTTTATCTTTCTTTTGTCTGAAAGCTAAGCCTTCTTCCCCAAATCCATATTTGTTTCCATGCACAGATTTCTATCCTATCTAATTTATTGATCCTGAGAGAGAGTTACTAACACAGAACAGATGCTTTTAAAGCTTTTATTAATACTTGTTTTTGTTGAGGAAGATTAGGAATTAAGTACTTTTTTTCTCCTCTATTGTTTGTTGATGTCACTCTGCATAACACCTTAGGGGTTAGTTGCTGCAACATTATTTTTTGTAACATCACAAGTTATCACTACCAAAATCATATCTCAGTACAGGAAGGCAAAAATTATAAATCTCCGCTGTGATTTTTTGACCAAGGAATCATGTCCAGTAGAATTATGCTTTTAAAGACAAAGTGATTTTGACTATGCTGACATTCTTTAAAGAGGTATACACACATTTTGTGACATTTGACATATGCCTTTCTGTTTTGTGGAGATAGGCCACCTCACACTTCACCTTGAAATGCAGTAGAAATGGCAACATAAAAGAATTCGCAGGAGTTTAAAGGAAATTTACACAAACCTTCAGCCATTCATTCGTAACACAAGAGCATTTGAACAATGCTTATTCCATGAAGACAGTTATAACATGAACTCAAGAGAGTTTCAAATTCCTTTGTCAGTCCACACATATACATCTATGTTTTGTGTATATGCCTCCAGATAAAATTTAAGACTGGTTCTATTACATTTATTTTTCTCCTCCTAAGGAATCTCAGATCAAAAATTTTCTTCCTAGGGAGCCAGTTATTTATTCCTACTCTTCACTTTCTTCCTTTTAACTATTTTTTAATCAATATTTCACCATATTATGTTAGAATATATGTTAATCACTACATTAAATATTGTCTGGGGGTTATCATAATTCTCTGAAAAGGACTTTAAAGGAATTTTTGAAAAGCATTTTAAAAGCCTGGGAAAAAATTACAAATAAATACTTTCCCCTTATATATGTATAGCATTTTGTTAACTATTTAAAAAAGAGATTAATAAGCAAGGTACAGTTTGTTTTTAAAATATACACTAATTTTTGCTATTAAAGTGAATAACCTTTGAGCCCACATTCACCTCACTTCTGGCCAGCGATAACCTCAGGCCTTTTCCTATGTCTTCTTTGTGCTCTCTTTTCCAGCTCCTCAGAGCAGATAGTTCACTATGGAAGTGTTTGTCCAGGGAGCAGTGCTTACTGAAATGGTTTGGGACAAGCCAGAGGGAACAAGGTGAGAACGTATTATGCAGCTTGCTGAACCAAGTAGTTGGTGAGCCAAAGGAAGCTGCCAAGATGAGGAGCATGCTTTGGTCTCAGAGAAAGTTATTATGGTTTCATCATCAGATCTGACAGTTCTATTCTGACTAATTTTTGTTCTTCACTTTTACCTCTAAAGTCCTCCCTGGCCCACTGGCCCTTTTATCCTGTTTTTTAAAGTTAACAGCGGTTCTTCAGATTTTTTTGTCTGTCTACTGTTTTCAAACTTTAGCAAAAACTTGAAGCAAATTCTGTTCAATTCATGCACCAAATGATCACTATGGCCAGTATTAAGTTACATAAATAAACTACAGTACATTGTCTTCATTAGGAGTTATTGTGGAAGATGTTTCTGTGCTAGGAGGCAGTTCTTATATACTCTGACCTCTGCACTTCAGAAGTCCAAATTCCCATTTCAAACTGCAGTGGATTATATATAGTGAATCAAAATCAATAAAACATAAGTCCTCTGATATGTTTGATCTCTTCAATCATTTTTCTCACATTAGTCAATGTTGTACAAAAGAAGCAGAATATCATATCTACTTAAGTCTTTAGGTTTTTTGTTGCTAAGATTACTAAATTATCAGGAGATAGAAGAGTAATTTTGCATTTTGTATCACTTTTTTTCCTTTGCTCACTTTTTCTTAGATATTATGGACATTTTATTCAGGCAATATCACTCTTGCTACTCACTTCCAAGGATAAATAATTTCATCTTGAACTTTATGCAGACCTAGACACAGGAGATTATATTCAAGGTTAAAAATGTAAGTATCGAATTCATCGTCTGCAGAGGTATAATTATGTGATGAGGAGAGGTGTTTCAATTGCTGTCCTAGGTAAGGATTGCATAAAACTACTGTGTTCAAAGCTGCATGTAGAACAATGGAATTGTACAAACTACCCCTGAACAATTTCAGAAATTCTTTATATATACATAGCACACGATTCTCTTTCACTTCCTTTGGCTTAAAAGTAATTTCTAGAAAATGCCCTCTGCCATCCAACATTTAATTTTGTTGCTGATGTTTCCAAACTGAACAACTCTCTCATGGTAACAGAGTACTATGAGGCCTCACAAAATTCAATTTAATATAGGCAATTTTGTTAAATGAAAAAAATAATTTTCTTTTATGGTTTTCCTATTTTAAGCCTTGTTAGCATTCACAAATTCTGCTTTGTCATTATGCTCAGTCTTGAATCATGGAATATTCTGAGTTGGAAGGGACCCATGAGGATCATTAAGTCCAACTCTTAATCAAATAGCCCATTCTGGGATTGAACCTGCAACCTTGGCATTATTAGAACTATGCTCTAATCAACTGAACTAATCTCAGGATCTAATATGTTTTGTTTTTCTGGGACATCCAGGGAGGGTCTCTCTACAATGAAGGGGAGAATTGTGTTTCTTTTTCTTTCTTTTATTTTTAATTCCCTAACCTAAAATTATAGAAATGCTGAAGAATGGAATAGCCTTTTGAAAGGCCTGTGCATTCTGGAAACACTAAACATGCTCCTGTTTTTGCAAAGAGTAGTGAAAGTGAAAATTAGTCTTATAAAAATTTCTTGTCTCTCTAATTCAATACTGACAACAGAATATAATAATTTGATACCAATATTTTCACTTTTTCTTAAGAATGCTAATAAAGCACCCAACAAACAAAAAGGGGTGACTACAGAAATCATGTAGAAAAATCAATGGTATGTTTAACTTAGCCCTTTTCTATCCTGATTTTATCTGCCTTTTTCCTAGATTCAAAGTACATTGATTATAAAGCCTTTCATACCTATTTTCTTAGATAAACTATTTCATTAATCATCATAGCCAATTATGTCTAACTGTTAGCTTCAGTGATTAAGCAAAAGGTTTATCTTAGGAAATAAATACGGGAGGTGGGTGTTCTATTTTGTTTGGCTTTTTATTTTATTTATTTTATTTTATTTTATTTTATTTTACATTATTTTATTTTACATTACTTTATTTTATTTTATTTTACATTACTTTATTTTATTTAATTTTATTAAACCCCCCCTAAGATTAAAGACAGGTCAGCAAATGCAGGTGATTGCCATAAAAATTACAAACACTGAGGTGTCATACTTTGTTTTATGATTTAATATTCATCAGTTCCTCCTGACTTGAAACACACACACACAAAAAATCACTTAAGTAAGGTTTCTCATTAAAGAAAGAGAAAAATCTAAATGCTTTACTTTTATTTTTTCTCTTGTTAGTGTTATGAAAATAAATACAAATCCAAGTTCTGTTTTGAAGAAATTGCTTCTTCTTGTGCAGCTTTGTCATTCTGCCTGTGGAAATACTGTGTGTGCTACCACTAGTAAGCAACTTGGTTTGGATAAACCCTCAAGTCTTTCTAAATGAATCATTAGTTAGAAGGGAAGCTCTGGAAAGGTGGAGGCAGGAAAGAAAGAGGAGAAAGGAGTCAGGCTCAGGATTCTCAGGTGTTTTAGGAGCACAAAGCATGAAGGAAGTCCTGGATCATTGAGTGTGGTGGCTCGGTACCACTAGCATCGTGTATTCTACTCACTAATGTCTTACACTCAGTCATGGTTAAAAATTGTTATTTTTCTGCCCTCCCTTACTCTTGTTTGAATGTTTTTATACTTTCTGTTCCCCTAGTTGTAAACTTTTCAATCACCAGCCTTAGTTGCTTACAATAATTTTGATCACATTTTCTAAACTTCTACCTGGATGTCTCTATAGACTGTCATTGCATACTAGACTTCACTGTTTGCTAGATCCAATGAACCCCCTGTCGTGGTTTTGCCCACCAGCCCATCCCTGGGGCTGAGGATGGTTTTGTCCAGGTGATTTCCGGACAAAAAAGCTAATCAAAAAGTTCAGCGACGCCTTTGCTAATTACATTTTTAAGAAAACGGAAGAGAAGACTTACTGCCCAGTTGAAATTAGGGGCAGCAGCCATGTAGAAGAGCAGCAGGCCCGAGCAGGGCCAGGCTCCCTCCTCCCCTGGCTTGGGCTGGGGTGGGGGGCAAGTGTAGCACTGAAGCCCCTCTTTCTCTGTTGTAAAACAGTGGAGAAAAAAAACTTTAAAAGACGAACCGCTTGGACAGAAACCGCTGCAGAAAAATTCCAGCGAAGAGATAAAGGACCTCCAAGGTCAAAACTAGCAGCCGGAGGTGAGAGAAGAAAAGTTTGAAGGGGGGAGAGCTGCTTCTTCCCCCTTTCGCTCTCTCTCTTCAGCAGGGAAAAGACTGAAAAGTAAACCCTGCCACCTGTAAAAGTTTGTTGGGGTGAGGAGACCCCCCATGCAGCTCACAGAGGAGCTTGTGGATGTACCAAAGACAACTGAGACTTCATGAGAGGGACTGAAATGAGGCACAGTCCTGTTGAAGATTTATGACCCTGAGGCTTACGCCGGAGCAAGGATGGCTTGGGTAAGCTTGGAATCTCAGTGAGAGATCCATACTGCTGTTGAAGATTTGTGATCAAACCTACGCTGGAGCACAGAACGGCTCGGGTAAGGATGTTGGGATCTCAGTGAGAGATCCATACTGCTGTTGAAGATTTGTGATCAAACCTACGCTGGAGCACAGAATGGCTCGGGTAAGGATGTTGGGATCTCAGTGAGAGATCCATACTGCTGTTGAAGATTTGTGACCCTGAAAGAGACTTACTCCAGAGCAAGGACGGTCCGGGTAAGATGTGGGGATCCAAGTAAGGGGTCCGTGCTAGACCATGTTGGAGAGGTCTATCAAAGACTGTTCTCCTGTGGAGAGGGGCCTCCATAGGGAAACAGGGGTGGACTCTTAAGCCATTATCCCCTGTGAACCTGTGGAAGAAGATCCATGGTAGGCAAGTGTCCCCTTGCAAGACCATGGAAGGCCCTTCAGGACCTGGGTAACCCCCAGCCTTCGGTCTTAGCCCAGGAGGGGGGTAGACCCAGCCCTGGAGGTCGACACAGAGCGAGAGAGAGAGATGAAAGAATTCCAGCTGCGACGAGAGTACTGCAGAGTTACTGGACAGAGAGCTGAAACTCCGAGAATAGAGAAAAGGACTACTTCTCCTCCTTGGACTGATATATAATGGGGGAGGAGTATTTCTGTAAATATATAGCACTTTTACCTAAGTAGAATTATTGTAGGTATAGTTCTTTAGTAGTTTTTATTTTACTAGTAATAAATGTTCATATTATTTTCCCCAAATCCTGTCTCTTTTGTCTGCATAAACCTCCTCTCAACTAATAGTAATTGTGTGAGGGGTGTGAAAGCAAATTAACCCAGATCAAAAGCACGACACCCCCGTTCTATTAATCTCAAGATTTTCTGCTCTTGATCTCTTTCTACACCATCTACCTATACGAAAAAATCTGTCAGGAGTAACAGCATTCAATAATATGTTCTCCAACATCACTAGATTTTGTCTTGTGCTTCTTTTCCTTACTCTTTAACTTTAAACTTTATCAGTTTAACCTGTGTCGATGTGTGCAGTGATACAGCTACAAAACAGTCAGTGCATAAAAAATTCTTTTTAGGAAAATTGAGGATCTATTCCATAAATGAAAAGACAGCATAAAACAAATATTACAAATTTAAATGCTTACAGCATAGGTCTCAACTGCTGAGGGAGTTAACCTGTACTCCATTTATGGGCAATTTTAGGCAATGACTCATCTGATTTAATTTGGATGCCTACTTACTATAAGCCAAAATGTACTTCTCTCTTGATCTCAGTGATGAGCTTTCTATTAACTGTAAAAGGAAACTGAAGTGACTTATTCCCATTTAAGTATTCTTATTATAAGCATGTAGAATTGAATATTTAAACCTCACTCATTAGTTCTCATACAATGAGAGAGTAGAAAATTAGTTAGACAAACATTGAGAAAATATTTAGAATGAAAAATACCTGGGGAGAAAGTGGTTAACTATTATAATTATGTATTCAGCAATAAAACTTTTAACTGTTCACTAGCTATGCAATAAAATAACAATATGCACATGACGTCAATATATTACACTTGCACATGACCTGTTGAAAACCAAACCAATATATGACTATTTCTTCCATCAATTTAGTTGTTGACAGACCCATGTTAGAACAGATTGCAGTAAGTAACTCTCTACCTTGTATGAGTAAGGATATTCTTGAAGACACTTTGTCTTGAGGAATTCTGGTCTTTGGAAAAGTAAGAAAAAAAAAAAAAAAGGAAAAGCTCCTTCACTTTAGGTGAATCTTCCCTTTTCTAGATCTCTGGTTCTAGGAGAGAAAAGCAGCAGTGTATTTTGCAAGCTTCAGCATTAGTTTTTCCTTGATCAAGAATAAAAGGAGAGTAAGTGATAAAATATTAGTAAGACTTAGGAACAAACAGATCCTGAGATGAAACACTACTAAAAATCCAGGCTAATACTAAATGTTTGGAAATTTTTATTACCTTACTCAGTGTTATTCAAAACTTTCACCCAGTTGTGGCATCCCAAAATGTTTATCACCCAGCTAGAATCTAGACAACTTGCCAGCATGAGTGAGAGAAACATAAAAGTGCCAGGAGTGGTTCAGGTTAACTAATCCTATCGTTCAGAATGAGGACTACTCACTGGAAGGAGCAATTTGCACACACATTGCAGGACTGCTGCTCCCAGCCAGCCAGACTTGTCTGCCCATCCGTCAGAATGATGACTATGGGTAACTCCAGGCAGTAATCCACAGTCATTGGTCCTGGATAGTAACCAAGGACTGCAATTAGAATCTATCAACACATGGCAGTTAATGGTTGGACTCGATATTCAGGGTCTTTTCCAATCTAAATGATTCTATGATTCTGTGATTTCCAGAAGTATTTACTGTGCCTGTTACAGCAATATATTCTACTTAATATGACATTGTGTTAATATCATCATGTATCAGGCTTGCACACTGTACAGCTCATTTGGTAAGAGAAAGTTGGAGGGTGTAATCTGGAATCCAGATGTTTCCAAAGTCCATTTTTCTGAATGTATGGCTGTCTGTATTTTCAGTGTTCTGATACAAATGCTGATGGGAAAATTGTTTTATACCGTAATTCTACCATAGCATTGGCAAGGCTGAATCCTGTGGTGAAGATTTGGAGACATATTTGGAGGCTAATACTCTCCCGCTCTCAGAAATAGTTCTTGTATAATTAAAGTTATTCTAAAAACTGCATGCACATAGAAAATTGTCTTGAACAGAAGTTTGCTACCAGAGTTAAAAGAAAAATGTTTCTAAAGGGCTGTGAGTATTGGAGTGCAGATGGAAATATAATCATAAAGTCTAATGACAGATCACCATCTGGAAAGTGTAGAGACCTTTTTCCCTGGAATAGAAGAAAAGGTACAGAACACTCTGCTCCAATAATTATTGTGTCTGCATTCAAAAAGGTATAAAATACATGGATTGATTTCCTAAGAAAATGCTTTTGTTGTTTTTTTGTCAGACTGTCAAAGAAAATTAAGCAATGGGGCAAAGTATCCTCTAAATTCACTATCACTTAGCACACAGGAATAAATATCTTTTGCAACACAGACTTAAAAAATAGAGGTAGTCCATCAGCAATTAAGATGATAGAGTTGCGCTTCTCTCTGAGGATTTGCTTTCATCTAGCATGTCAGCTAACATAAATCTGAGAAATAACAGGTATGTAAGAATTTCTTCATACCTGTACCTTCAGTGGAGAATTCCTGCAGTTGGAATTTTCTCATTTTCATGCATTAAATTAAAATAAGTTTTCAGTCGCAGCCACTGATCAGTCATCTTAAATAGAACAGAATCGGTGGACCTTTATTTTTTTCTTGGCATGACTGGAAAATATTTTGAATATTGTAACCTTCAGCGATAGTTTGTATGATGTTTGGTTATTTGATGCACTGATGATTTGGAAAACCAATTGTTTATCTGGCTAATAAGTAATTTCAAGTTTCTGGACAGTGTTTCACCTGCTGCACTAGATACTTCCAGATGGAGTAAATAACATACCTGGGAAGCTAAATGCTTTTTTAGACTCCGTTGCTGACACTAAACACTGCACTTATATAGTTTTACTGATTCTTTGCTCATTTTTCAGAGCGACATAATTTTTAATATTTATTTCAACATTGAAAAATTACTTTGTACATCCCATCAGACACATTTAATCAAAGAAAGAAAACTGTCATTGCCTTTCATATGGTTACTTTTAATATTAAAGAGCTATTTCAAATAAGTTTATTATATTGATGTCTGTAAACACCTTTGAGGGGAGATTTCCAACATAACCCCTTTTTCTGTGAAGGTTAACCTCGTAGATTCCTGTGCCTGCGCAGTCCATCCAACTGAATATGATAATATAATACAAAAAGTAGCAAAAAGCAATGCCAGTACACCTTCAAAAGCAATTGCTTTGCTTCTGTGTTTTGCTGCCATGGAGCGCAATTCTTTTTTGCCTAGCACATGAAAATTCAGAAGAAGCACAGGTACTTTCTTGGCTCTTAAATACAGCAGTAAGTTATCATGCCTTCATTCAGGAAGTGCAAAACACAAAAGATCTAAACCAAACTATATGGACATCACTGGGAACCACCTTCAGCTTCTTTGGTTTTATTTGTTTCTGTGTAAACCCTGGCTCTGAATTATTTGCTTATATTTCAGGTTTTTTATTTCATGTTATGTGAATCGTGTAATATATCAGAAAACCATGCATATTGAATAGTTATTGGTGTGAATCACTCATATGCCAGGTTTAAAAGTCTTTAATGCTTTACCGTACCCAAACATATACTCACATCTGTCCCCAGAGCAGATGCTTCTATTCACAGTCTAATCTACACTGGGAAATACAATGGTAAAATAAGTTGATAAAGATGCTTGGCTCAGACCTGGATATTAACAGTTAGAAATAATATTTGCTGAGGGGAGGAAAAGAGAGCATACTTAGTTGAAACTTCGCTTGAGGTTTCCTTCAAATTAAATTTTGTGCTAACTAGTAGGTTGCAAATCTGTTTGCCAGATGATATTCTAAAAAAGCTGCGGTCACAGAGAAAACAACTAAAAAAGTCATCTCTCTAGCATATGTTCCCTCTGTTCTCTATCTGGCATCTTGCCAAAAGGTTGATCCTTTCAGGTTATTGGTTACTGAGTTTTCTCTCCTGTCTTGCAATCTGGAATATACTTGGGACAGGAGAGCAGAGAGATCAAGAGTAAGGCAGACTCTCATCCACTCCTTTTCCACCTCCATCTATCCTTAGCACTCTGGGACTAGGAAAATTAAAATTAAGGTAATATCTTCTACACCATTTTCCTGCATTCTACTTAAAATAATTTTAAAATGAAATTGTCTTGATATTTAAACATTTTCTAGAGACGAACACAAGGGCTATTTCCCACAGTCTTTATTACCCACATTCTTTGTTAGCTACTGTTCAGCCCATGACAGTGAATTTAATTTTACCATTGGACTCTGCAAGCTCTGTCAAGTAAACTAGCAAATATGTATTTGGAAAATGTGACCAAAATATTTCTCCCTTTTTTTCACTCCTGTGAACTATAGAATGAATAGCATATATATGAAGGTATGATCACAGTCTGGTTTTCACCTTTTTTAAAAAAAAAATTATCTCTTATTCTTCAAGAAAGTATTTGACTTTCAATCAAATCAAATCTGACACAAAAGAAATCTAATGTAAAAAGGTTGAATTTTTGTTGCTTTTCTTAGGCCAGTGGTCTCCTGACTGTTTTTAAAACTGTGTAGAAAATAATGGGCTTATGAAGTTGGAGTAATCTCTACAGTTTTTAGAGTTTGATGACAAAATAATCTGTTCAAAAACATGGTCCACAATCCTTGTCCCCTTAAATGCATGTTAGGGACAAACTGTAATAAGCAATCCAGCTGAGGGTTTTACCACCGTCTGACAGCTAAAGGTTTTACCACCTATATACATCACAGACTGATTTTTTTTTTCCCCAGGATCTTGCATAGGCAGATTATTTTTAGTACGCTAGTAGCTAAGTACTAGCCACCTTTACTTAATTATATAAGAGAATGAGCATTTGTTTAGTAGCTTGAAGACTGGGGATGAATGCCTTTCCTTGACTTAAAGGCCCGAGTCTCACTTCTCCCTGAAGCATATTGATTATAAAATTAAAGAGTAGGTAATCATGACCGAACAACAGATTAGATCGTAGCCTTCGTCTTCTTGTCTTTCGTCTTCAGTAGTTAATCCATAAGACTTGTGGGGCCAGGAAAAGGAAGCCCAAAGGAAGACATACTCTGTAGTTTGTTGCTTAGCTTAGTACCTTGAAAGAATAAAAACCTGGATTCAAGATTCTTGCTTCAGGTTTAATTTGGGCTTTAGTGAAGTGACTGTTTAAAGTAAAATATCTTGTAGGGGAAGCCTAACTGAGTTTTAGATTACATTCTACGTCCAAGAAGAGTCAAATGCTGCTGCGTAGGCTTCTAAATCAGTTATGTGCCTTCACCCTTTTCTTAGTACTCTGTTCATAACCTGAAAGGAAAAAGCAACAGAGTATTCTTTAGTCAGTAGGTCCTTTTCATTAGTTTGTCAATTCCTGTGGTATTTTATGTAGAAGGTGGCAAATTCTCTTCTGGAATACTGCTAAGTAATAAGGCTGGAGGAGAGAATAATATATAGAGATTATATAGCATTGCAAAACCTTTCAAAATTAGGACAACTCAGAAAGAAGTGCCTTCTATGGGCAAAAGATGTATCAAATATTTTCACCACCTTCAAGTTAATGCAATACAAATTTATAAAGTAGACAGAACAACTTTGGAAAAAGGTCTTTTCTACTAAATCTGCTTTATATTGCAAACCTTGTTAAACTTTGTTCAAATTATGTGATTGCTTAAACAACCTTTATTCCCCATTTCATGCCGTGTTTCATAAATCACTAAGGAGATTCTTTATTGTAGATACTGGCAACATGTTAAAAAATTCTTACTTCTTGTTAAATGTATTTCTTGTTTTAGAATTATTAAGAAATGCTGGATAAAACCTATATTACATTTTAGCCATTGATGAGGATGGATTAGCATATTCTACCTGTAAGTTATAAAGTTGATTTATTTATTAGAAGCTGAATTTTTCTCAAATCAATTACTATAGTATGTTTAGTTCTTTGGTGAATAATTTGATTTATACTGAATCAAATGTTGAGTTCTACAGGAAAGAAAACCTGGTGCTGGTAGTAAGAAATAGTCACTAAAAATGTTTCTAATCTATTTGGAAAAAAATTAAATCCTAGAGTAATTTAAACATGACTCTGGACTGATCAAGTTATCTGTGCTGTGCAACTGTGATTAGATCAGTTAGGTTTCTTGGCTGTAGAGTTGCAACAGTTTCTCTAAGTTTACCTGACTGGAGAGCACCCAGTGCTCAGAAGCTTCTCCTAAGATTACTTTTCATGCTAGTCACACTGTCTCACTGTACCCCAAAACCACAGAAGTCTGGGGAATTAGCTATGTAATAGGATTTGAATATCTCATACTCCAATTAAAAACTGTTTGGGAAACAACAAACGATCTATGCTCTTTAAAATGGACATAAATCTGTTATTTTTTTGTCCATAGGAAAGCATGAGGTCTCTCATAAGATTGTAATATTAAGACATTGTACAATGACTATGTACAGATATTTTCACTTCACATTTCAATTCAAAGCCTTGATGGCTGATAAAACCTTATGCTGCTTAAACTGTAGTTCCACAGTTAGATTAACTTTGTATCTGTCCCAACGAAAATGGTAATTCTGCCTTGACTCTTGTGGGATGCAAAATGATCATGGATTTGACCTAAGCTAAAAAGTAAACCTTTTACCACTCTGGGTTAATTTTGCCAGGATCAAGCCTCCATTCACTTCGTTGCAAGGCTGTAACTATTGGCACCAGTATAGAGAAGGGGCAGCACAGAGGCGGTATGGCTTCATATAAAGGTTATGTCAGCTCAGGAGATCCAGATGGCATCCATGCTTATATATAATCCTTGAAAATATAGAAATTGCCATCTAGCATGACACTGAACATTATTCCTTCCTTGCATCCCTATGAGCAAGAAATCAGGCGAAGGGGTCAAGAGACCTACATGGATGAATAAAGACCTCCTGTCACAGCTCAAGCATAAGCAGAAAATACACAGGAGACGGAAGCAGGATCAGGCCACTTGGAATGAGGAGATTATGTAGAAATGAGATAAAGGAAGCCAAGGCCCATCAGGAATTAAATCTGGCCAAGGATGTCAAGGATAACAAGAAGGTCTTTTTCAAATATATCAATAACAAAAGGAAAGCTATAGATAATATGGGCGCAATAATAAATAGAGGTGGGGGGTGGGAGCTGCTGGTTAGTAAAAGAGGATACAGAGAAGTCAGAGTTACTGAATACTTGCTTTGCATCCATCTTCACTGACAAGACCAGCCCTCAGGAATCTCTGACCCAGGAGACCAAGGTAAAGGAATGTTGGAAGGAAGACTTTCCCTTGCTCAGGGAGGGTTGGGTTAGAGAACACCTGGTCAAACTTGATATCCAGGAGTCCATGAGCCCTGACAACATGCATCTAAAAGTGCTGAGAGAGCTGGTGGACACCGTAGCTTATGGACACCATGTCACTTATGATCATCTTTGTAAGGTTGTGGCTGTCAGGAGAGGTGATTGAGGACCGGAAGAAACCAAATGTCGCCCCAGCCTTCAAAAAGGGCAAGAAGGATAACACAGGGAACAACCAGCCAGTCAGTCTCACCTCAGTCCCTAGAAAGGTGATGGAGTGCCTCATTCTGAAGGCCATCTTTATCCACGTGGAGGACAAGAGGGTGGTCAGGAGTGGTCATCATGGATTCACTAAATGAAAGTCATGCTTGAGTAGCCTGATTGCCTTCTATGATGAAACAACTACATGGATATATGACTGGAGAGCAGTGGACATTGTCTACTTCAGCAAAGCTTTCAGCACAACATCCTCATAGTTAAACTCAGGAAGTAGGGACTGGATGAGTGGACAGTGAGGTGAGCTGAGAACTGGCTGAATGGCAGATCCCAGAGGGTTGTAATCAGTGGCACAGGGTCTAATTGGAGGCTTGTTACTAGTGGAGTATTGAATCCCTTAAGATTCAATAGTGGGCTCAGTATTGTTTAACTTATCCATCAGTGACTTGGATGAAGGGGCAGAAGCCTCCTCAGCAAGTTTGCTGGTGACACAAAGCTGGGAGGAGAGGCTGATACCCCAGAGGGCTGTGCAGCCCTTCAGAAGGACCTCAACAGGTTGGAGAGATGGGCAGAAAAGAATCTTCTGAAAATCAACAAAGGCAAATGCAGGGTCCTGCCCTTGGGGAAGAATAACCCCATGCACCAGTACAGGTTGGGGGCTGGACCTGATGGAAAGGAGCTCTGTGGAGAAGGACCTAGGGGTCCTGGTGGACAACAAGTTGTCTATGAGCCAGCAATGTGTCCCTGTGGCCAAGAAGGCCAATGGTATCCTGGGATACATTAGAAAGAGCATTGGTAGCAAGTCTGGGGAGGTGATCCTGCCCCTCTGCTCAGCCTTAGGGAGGCAACATCTGGAGTGCTGTGTCCAGTCCCGGGCTTCTCAGTACAAGAGAGACATGGAGCTCCTGGAGCATGTCAGGCAGAGGGCTGCAAAGATGATTGGGGACTGCAACATCTCTCTTAAGAGAGAGAATGAGGGAACTGGGCCTGTTCAGCCTTGAAAAAGATGAGATGACTGACAGTGGTCTGTAATATCTGAAGGGAGGGTGTCAAGAGGATGGAGCCAGACAGGTGGTGCCAAGCAATAGAACAAGAGGCAATGGGCAGAAAGCTATGTATAGGAAGTTCCGTCTGAATTTGAGGAAGAACTTCATTGTGCAGGTGACCACGCACTGGAACTGAGTGGGCAGAGGTGTTGTGGAGTCTCCCTCACATTCAAGAACTGTCTGGATGCAATCCTGTTTAATGTACTCTAGGCTCTCCAACATGGCTGCCCTACCATGGTTAAACAACTTCATTTCCTGCCTTCGACCTTCAGAGTGTGACTGAGTTTATCACTGTATCTGAATCTACTACTGGTCACAGTCTACTACATTTTAGTTTTTTTTAAAGAAGGTTACAATTGTTATAAGAAGACAAAAGGCAGGCTATGCTTGAAAGCATTTGATACTATGACTTTCTATATTTTTGGGGAAGGATTTAGGTTTAGAAATAAACATTTAAATCTCAGACTTGATCTTGCCCTGTACCTCCTTTCCTAAAATGTCTTGGTGTTTTGAAAATATAAAAACTCAAGACTATGTTGACTGCAAATCAAAATTCTCATTAATTAACCAATGAGCAATTAAAAATAATTTTTTGCAAGGAAATTTTTTTCCTATACATCATTACCCATTTTTCTATCACAAATTGAAATAAATACTGATCAGAGTGCCAAGTTGCAGCAATCAATTCCATTGTTTATCTGTATATTTCATATTTTTAAATTTTTCCTTTCAGGTTAGTTTATCTTTATTCTTTTCATGTAGGAAAGAAAGAATGGAATATTTTTCTTCTGTTTTCCTGGAACAATATTTACTAGCTTATTACAGTTCTCACAGTCTCAGTCAAAATCTCTTAATATTTTACGCAAAAATAAAAAATTGGTAGCTTCAACATCAACTGTGAAATGCATTTTCTCTGCCTTTGTTTTACTTTGTTGCCTTCTAACACCATTTCTTTGTTTGTTACTCTTTTAGAATCCTTAAAAATGCTATTGTGTGCACCTACGGTCACCTGTACTTTATCTGTAATGCTGAACAGGAGAGGCCCAGGGGCCGATTTCTGCCCTCAAAACCAAGTGGAATGTAAAAGCTGATATTCAAGAGTCTTGCAGACTTGTCCCATCTGTAGCAGATTCATTCTGTCGAGAAGTAGGTAGAGACATCCGAAGTGAGAGAGGGAGCTAAAAATTAATAGGGCAGGTTTTTAGGTGTTCCATATGCAAGTTCAATTTCAGGACCTGTTATTTATCATTACAGTCATTGCCATATACCTGCGTAATCTGTGATCCTACATGCTGAAAGATGAATTTTTAATGTCAATCTGAGGTGGAAAGCACTCAAAAAAGAGCCAGGAAGTAAATGAACATTTGTCTTTATAAAGTAATTTCCAGCAGAGATCTTTATAGCTAATCCATTACTGCCCACAGTAAATACCTAACCAGGAGGATAACTGAGAACTTAGAAGGCATACTACTATACCACAAGATGGATAATAATTATATTATTCATTAAATTATTAAAAACAATTACATCATTTAATCAAACCAACAGTTTATGATTGAAAATGTAGTTTAGCTCAAGGGAAGGGGGAAATCCAGCTTTTGAAGGAGTTTTGCACACTAGTTAAATCAATCCAGCTTTTGAAGGAGTTTTGCACACTAGTTAAATCATTATGTACTTGTGAACTGTGGATCTGAATGACAGAATGCATATTGTGTGTGAATGTGTATGTGATAGGAATATGGGAAGGGTGTGTGAAGGATTTTTTTTTTTTTTGCACTGTGCAAGATTTTAAATAACAAGCTTCTTTGTAAAACCTGCAAAGCTCAAGAAAGAAAGACAAGTAACATGTAAAAGTTACCTTTAGGAAATTATTCATTAAAAGGCTTCTCTGTCTTGGGTGTTTATGATAATGAAAACTCAACAGTGACAATTGTGAAAGCTACAACTGATATGTCACCACTGGATATAGAAACAAAGAAAAGAAAAAGCAAGCTTGAAGTTAATCAAAAGGGGACAGAAAAATAAATGAACTGTGAGACATATTTAAGTATCATAAACATTTTCCATAGTGTTGGTTTTCTAGGAAAACTTAATCATTGCAGGGGCTACACCCCAGGCATACACTTGAGACTAAATAATGAGTACATTTAGTCAATGAAACAAGTGAAAATAAGGTTTCCCCAAGAGAAGAGACAGGAAATCTATTCCTTCCCAGCAAAATGATAAATAACCTACCATTAATGTCCCAATGGAAAATGCTACAGAAAGGTCATAATGTAATAGCTTATTGCTGGCTTTCCAATAAATGGCGAAAGAAAAATAATATATACACATATAAAGAACTTTGACCAAACAAGAAAAAAAAAAAAAGAAAACCAGAAAGGAAACAGAAAAACTGTGTATATAAGAATTTGTAATAATCCCATGCCATAAAAGTGTAACACTTCAGTGAAATTGTTGGCACTGCCATTCTGCCCTTTCTGGAAGTGCAATTGCTTCTTATTTCCAAAAAGAAATTGTTATTACTTCAAGAAAACTAGGCTGAAAATTAGAAGTCTTTCCTGCACCTTAAAACTTGTATGATTATAGAGTAGGTTTCCCAATATAGTAATGAGAGCAGCCAGCTTCATTGGTTTTCAGAGGTATACAATCACATTTCTGAACAGGATTAATTACAGGGTTTCTCAATCCAAAGGACACTTTCCACCCTTTTTAAGAAGTTTAGCGCCAGTGGTGGGGTCATCTGCCTCATTTTCTGAAGCCATTTTTCCTATTAACTAAAACACCTTGTTAGTAGCTTTAAAAGTCAGTACTTTGGACAAAGAGGGAAAATAGAGAAGGCGGAAGACCTTTTGATTTTAGTTTTACAGAAATGCAAATGGTACACATTTTCAGTAGAGAACTCACATTTTCAGATTTGAAAAGAAGAAGGAAAACATCATGAATGGAGGGGGGCAGAAGACAGTGCAAGGAGCTTAATTTTCAGAGTATGGTGGTAATTATAACAGCCAGAACATGGTGAAGCTGACCTCGTAGACAATGGCCTTGCTAGCACCACTAATTATAACACTTGCAACGTGTTACAAGAACGATGATAATTGGCACTGCATGATGCATTCAAGAGGGTTTTTTCCTAACTTCACACTGTACCAGCTGTAACCTGAGGAAAAGGGATATTTTTACAGTTTCAGTGAACTGCCCAGTGAAACTGGAAAGTCTAATTTCTTTATAATTATCAAGAAAATTTTCTGCTGAAAGATTTTGTTCTTTTAATTTTGGTAGACGTAGATACATGTGGCTTCTTAAAAAGAGTTTTCCATCCCAGTATCCAATAATTTCAGCAATTTAACAGCATGCTTTTACAAGAGATGCCTGTGATTGCTTTGATGCATAAAGGAAAATAGTCATTTAGATAGGAATAAGCAAGCAGAAAGAAGGAAACCTTTTCTTCACATAGAAAGTTGACATTCCTGTTTCATCATTGGTATGCATATATATATATGGACGATTGGATACCATTTTGTTTTCCAAAGTATCATCAACCATTCACGTTTACCAGAAAGGTTCTGAAATACATGCAGGCCATCCAGTGACTGTAGGTACACCAAAAATTTATTTTCTGCATTGAAGAGCTTTACTCCTACCAAATATTTGAAAAACCCTACAGAGAGAAATCAAAACCCACATAACCTTCAGGTAGGTGCTTATGAAAAGAGAATAAGACTAAGCTAAGTGAGAACAACATTTCACAAAATATTTGCTATCAGCTTCTAGCTATCAGCTTGCCTGTATGAAACACAGATTGTGTTTTCCGGGGTGTATTTAATAGCTCTTGACAGAATTTCCTCCATGAGAGAAATTTTTTAATAATCTATGAAGCCATTTGTACTTGTGTTACAAAAAGCACTGAATGGCAGTGAACTCCCAAATTAAATTTGCTGTGTGTGAAAAAATATACTGCATCAATTGTCTGGGTTTTTTACAGTGAGGAAAAGCTACCACTATTTTCTAATACCTTCTCTGTGTAATCCATGATTTTATATCCTTCTGCAGTAACCCTCTTATCAGTTGGCATATCTTCAGCTCATGAGTCCTAACCCAACTGACTTCTTCTCCTGCAGTAATGTCTTCATCAGATGCTCCTTTTCTCTTTATTTTACACCTCTCTGTAACTGGTTGCAACAGGCTGTAATGGAGGATATCTCAAATCATGGAGCCATGTAAAGAAAGAGGCAGAAGACAAATCTTTATTATATACCTAGAAGAAAAACTGCTTTGCCACTAGTTTTGAAGGAGCAACTTGTCTACACATCCATAATATATCAACAGAAACTACACCTACAATACCAGTGCAGTATTTGCCTGTGAAATATGCACTGTTTGCATCTTATCTAGCCATGTTAAAATAATAGCAGAATTCGTGGTCAGGGAGAAAGTACAACATTCTGACATTTTGTTTCAACAGAGTGGAAAGAGAAGTAAGAATTAAAATAAATATTTTCTGATGAAGAAATTTCCTTTTACATTATTTCAGAACTCTCAAAAAGTTTTATGCTCTTGCTTCACTTTAATAAGATTAAAGCCCTTCTTTGATGCAATGTAGTACTTCCTCTTGACTGTAACACTTCAGCTTTTATTTATCTTCATGTTGATTATACATAACAATGTTAAGATCAAAATGCAAAAGAGGAAAGTACTTTAACCTTGACAGAATGAATTTTTTCAATACTGTCTAAAAAAAAGCTAGCATTTTTAATAGTTTGTTAAATTTCCCATTAAAATTAATTTCCATAAAACACTTGGACTTCCATGAATCAATGTACTTTTGAAGAATGCTGTTCTCAATCAAATGTTTGACAATTATTAATGATTATTCTCTCCTTCCTATATATGGGTGTTGTCAAGAAAATCATATTTCCTATTAAATGATATGCAGGGAGACTAAAGCACTTAAGGAACACTCAAGGACCTTATGCTCAAAATTTAGATGCTGAAACCTCCATCCCAGCTTCTATCTAAAGCTTAAATTGCCTGAAAACTCCAAGAGGAAAGCATAGGAAAACTTTGTTTACAGGTTTTAGATACTATATTCTTAGTATTCAATTTCACCCCTAACCAAAGGTGGCTACTCGACAATGAAACTGGTAGGCAGATCCTTAACTCAACTACTTAAATTCTATATTATTTATATTAGTTTGAAATAATATAGGAAATGAGCCTGAATGAGCAGCAGTATTCAGTGTTACATTGCCTCTAACACAGGGCTGGTGTGAGCCACTCCAATGTCCCTTGCTCCTTTTCACAAGGTCTTGCCTTATTGCTGAAGCTCACAGCTTGCCCTGAACTATGTAGAGCAGCAGCTCATTGGAGCTGGACTGTAAAATACATAATCTGAACTCTCTCTTGGAAATTAGAAGTAGCAGGCTGGGACAGTGGGAGGACTAACAAAATCTGACACTCATATAACTTTATCCTACAACACCAGACTGAAAAATTCATGGCTTTATGGGCTTTTTTTAACCACGGTCAGGTATGTGCAAAGCTGCACAGACTTCTTGTAGCCGCACATCTGATGTGACAACTACAAAATCATAGAATGATAGAATGGGTTGGGTTGAAAGGAACCTTAAAGATCATCTAGCTCCCCACCCCCACCCCCCTGAAATGGGCAGGGATGCCACCCATCAGATCAGGTTGCCCAGGGCCTTACCCAGTTTGACGGTGAACACTTCCAGGGATGGGGCATCCACAACTTCTCTGGAAAACTATTTCCAGTGCTTCACTACCCTCTGAGTAAAGAATTTCCTCCTAACATCTAATCTAAATCCCTCCTCTTTTAGTTTAATAAGTACTGGAAGGTTGCTAAAGGTTTCCTTGGAACCTTCTCTTCTCCAGGCTGAAACCCCCAATTCACTAAGCCTGTCTTGTTAGGGGTTTTAAAAACTAAGGTATCAGAAAAAGGGGCATCAGATAGTTTTGCAGCAGATAGCACACTAAAAAGCTCAGGTAAACTCAATGTATAGAGGGTAAACAAGCAGGTGGTGGGTTGGACCCTAGCAGCCTCATAACTTCCTACTTGCCAGCCCCACAGCTGATCTCACAGATAGACCAGAAACTACCTGATCTGCAGCCAGTAGCATGGCTTATAGTTTTAGAGCAACATACTCTACAAAGCATTTCTGAAAATGTTATGACTTAATCTGTTCAGTTCCTTTAGGTCTAAGAATCTCATTGTCCAAGTCAGAGCTTTGGTGAAGCCTGAAGGGTGGTAAGCTGACCACACTGACCTTTTTATAGCCAAGAGGGAGAGGATTTCTAGCAGCCTGAATAGAATATGTCGATACTTTTTTTGGCAGTGGAGCATGACAATATAATATAACAAAGCTGAACAGCAAAGCTTTAGATGATGCTGATAACATTTTTTTTTTGTTTTCTTAATTAACTTTTCCTGCTGTACTACATAGCGAGAAGCAACATATGCTCTGTGAGCTCCAACTGTTCTCCACCTACCTTCTTTTCCACAGTAAAAACAAAGGAAGAAAAGTGTAGAGTTATTTTACTTATGCAAAACACATATTTTGGATATTGACCTAATTTTAATTATACAAGTTTCCAAAGTGTAATGTTGAAGGTTTTTTGAATTATGGAAATTTTAGTGAATGACTTATTCCTTCCTTCTAAGGTTTTCTGGTGCATACATCTGGTTCCACTTTATTCACAGAATCACAGAATATGCTGAGTTGGAAGGGACCCACAAGGATCATCAAGTCCAACCCTTAACCCTGCACAAAACCATTCCAAAGACTCACACCGTATGCCTGAGAGTATCATCCAAATGCTTTTTGAACTCTGTTAGGCTTGGTGCTGTGATCACTTCCCTGAGGAGCCTGCTCCAGTGCCCAGTCTCCCTCCAGGTGAAGAATCACTTTCTAATATCCAACCTAAACCTTCCCTGACACAACTTCAGGCCATTCCCTTGGGTCCTGTCACTGGTCACCTTAGAGAAGAGATCAGTGCCCACCTCTCCATTTCCTCTCATGAGGAAGTTGTAGACTTCAGTGACATCTTCCCTCAGTCTCTTCTTCTCCGGGCTGAACA